>NC_089805.1:36787627-36970127 GCF_029633855.1 Hoplias malabaricus | reverse complement strand
GGATGAAAAGCAGCTCTTCATGCTTTGAATGTCCTTGAGAGAATATCGGTCTCTTTGACCTCAGCTGACCTGTGGGGCTTGCTGGACCTGCTGGGACAGTGGAGTCTGTGTGTAAGAGTGGCGGTCACTCTCTCTCTCTGGCCTCGAGGGGATGGCGAGAGACGTGTTTAGCTCCAGCAATTACACACTCCACTCTCGTCACGGGGCAGTGGCCTGCTTTCATGATGAGGGTCGTTCTCATGCCCCCCGTTCTTTTCTCTCTTTCTCCCCAGAGACCACACAGAGCCCGCACTGTGAATGGATAAGAAGCTCCTCCTTGACCCCTCCTTAGCCCAGGTGGAATGAACCTGTAGCTTCAGGGCAGAAGGGGGATAAAGAGGATGGACACAGAACTGCCGTCCTTCGCAAATGAAACACACTGTTTATCCAAACGTTTGTAGGCCCCATTAAAAGAAATGAATTCAGGGACATTACAGTGCACCCATTGTAGACACTGATCTTCTCCTACACTTACACAGCTGGGGTAATCTACAGAGAGAGGCATAGAATGAAAGGGGATGCACTGGACTGATAGAGAAAGAGAGAGAGAGGAGAGATAACCTCCTCTCCTCTCTCCATCCATCACTGACCTTTAGCTCTGTTGCCAAAATGAACAGGCCTTTGACCAGTGCTTCCTCGGGGTCGGGGACCACTGTCCTAAATCACTGCTGGCTGTAAAATTTCAAGGTGTTTGGTGAGAATCTGCAGATTTATACCAAAACATGCCAATGGACCAAAAGCAAACATGGCTGTCAAACAAATCTGAATCAACAAACAAACCCAAACATGATCGGTGCATCCGAATATCTGTCAATATATGCATCAGTTTGACGAACATGATTTAAATAATCAATAGCTAAAATAAACAAATATATATCAATATTATTAAAATATAGTCTTTTCTTATGGTAAATTATGAATATTAAATTTAAGTGCATTTGCCACACTGCATTATTCTATATTCACTGTATTGTGTAAATAGATCCTATGCAGAAGTACAATGATCATGTCCTTTATTAAGGTGAATAGAACAGGCCTGTGGTGAAATATAACAGTTAGTGAGGTATTTCACTGTTTTCTAAAGATAAGAAAGTCTAATGGAGTCAGTGTGGGTTCAGAGGGGTACAGCACGTCTCTGGCTGAAGGAGCAGAGAAGAGCAGAAGATGATCCTCTTTGTTTTGGACAGTGATACAGGCCTGTGTCTTCTCTTACTGAAAGGCTACTCCTGTCCTGACAGAGCAGAGTCTGAGTGCAGTGTTCTGCAGATCATCATTATCATCATCACACACACACACACACACACACACACACACTACATTCCTTACACAGTCTTATCTGCCCATGTCTGTGACACTCGAAGGGGAAACACTACTCAGTATTGGCTCCTCCACAGTAACACTGGATTCTGTGTGTGTGTGTGTGCGTGTGTGTGTGTGTGTGTTTGTGTGTGTGTGTGTGTTTCAATAATTGAGGTCAGTAACAATAAACATTTGGTCATTTTCTCAATATTTGTGTCAGTTTATCTGAGCTTAATGAATTCATTACTGAGAGTTTAATGAATTCATTATCCTTTATTGTTTGTTTGAAAGAGAGAGAATTTTTCATTTTTTAAAATCTCAGTTCAGTTTTCGTTTTCTAGTCGCTGTGTGTTTGTGTGTGTGTGTGTGGGGTTCCTGGTCTGGACAGGAACTGGCAGTGTGCCATTATCTGACAGCCAGCAGACCCAGGTGCAGAGAGCCCAGGTGTGTGTCTATGAATAACACAATGAGCTAGTGCAAACAGAGAGAGAGAGAGAGAGAGAGAGAGAGAGAGAGAGAGAGAGAGAGAGAGAATGCAAATGCAGCCGGCCTGGTGTCATGGCTCACCTGTTGAACACCTGCAATATTCAATGGAGCACAAAGCACAGTGCACAGCCACTAATCAAGCCTTTAAGGAGCGTGAACTCTTCAGTGTTTATCCAGCCCCTGTTTACATCCCATTTAACATTCATGGGCGACTGCAGCGGAAGTGAAATAAACAACAAAAAAATAAAAGTCGGCCTTTAAACAAAGTTGCTGGAAGTTTCTTCTGCTCGTATTAATCAGCATGTATCACTGCCTGTGCCCTCCCTGAGGCTTTCCATCTCCATTTCACCTTCCGCCATTAAAAACACATCAGGGATTAAGGAGGCAATCAAAGTCTGTTATAGAGAGCGAAATCCTTTAAGTCAGGCATTACCACACACCTCACAAAACGCAGAGGTGTTCTAATCCACACACACACGCCAATCCTGCTAATGCATTCACAGCATATTCACAGAGACACTCAGCTCGCATTTTTATTCCAGATACTGAGTCAAGTTTTAATATTCTATATGAAACCTTGGTGGTTGGATTTCTCTGAAGAGTCTGATGCAGATATGGAATGACTGCAAACCCAATATCAATCTCTCTCTCGTACGGTAGTCCACTCTGGACGTCAGGGTTGGCAGACACCCCTTATTCTTCTGCTTTACGACCATTCTGGACACACAGGTTCAACAGTGAAAAGCCTGAAATGAAGGGGGGCGATCTAGAGCAGCTGCACATGAGCTGAAAATGTGTATATATAGCCACCCAGCCCTGGGCTGAAGCACTCTGACTGTATTCTATGAAGTGATGGAGCTTTATCCAGCAGTTTTAGAACTGACATCAGCACCTGATCTCACTAAGGCTCTCATAGCTGAATGCAATCAAATCCTTACAGAAGTGTTCTAGCGTCTAGTGTAACTTCTCAGAAGCTAAGAGGCTATTATTTCACTAAATTGTGGAAAACACATCCAACCGTTATCCTCTATTTCCCAGTTTTAGACATGGAGAGTATGGAAGGGTTCAGCTAAAGTGAAGTGACACCGAATGCAAGCTGTTTAGATCCTATTACAAATGAAGCGTGCTTTTTAAAGGCGTGTGAAGTGATAGATTGTATTTATCATATGCACAAGAGACATAAAGAGCTTTCATATGCATCATACTTTCAGAAACATGCTTTAATGATAATTGCTAATTGTGTATATGATGCATGGCTTCTTTGATATGCAAATGCTCTCCAGGCAGCAAGGCAGGATATTGTGTCATTGACGAGAAACCGCTATAAGAAGGAAAAAGGAATGAGAGAGAGGGAGAGGGAGAGAGAGAGAGACAGAAAGAGTAGAAAAGTGCAGCCTGAGTGGGCAATATAACATGAATCGCCAGTTGTTATAACTTTAATGACTGGGTTGTACACTGTTACAGTTAATGCGCTCATATAGGAACTGTGTTATAGACATTAGACGCTGATCTGACATTGAAATAAGGAAGCTGTGAATCTGTGAATGAAAGCTGAGAGAGACACAGAGAGAGAAAGATGGAGAAAAGACTTAGAATGAGCAAAAGGAGAGAAAAACTGAAATGTGTACATGAGAATTTTAAGAAGAGAAGAGAGGAGGAGGAGATTGAAAGACAGAGAAGAGTATGTGAAAGGAAAGGTGTGTGTGTGTGTGTGTGTGAGAGAGAGAGAGAGAGAGAGAGAGAGAGAGAGAGAGAGAGAGAGAGAGAGAGAAATGGGGAGAGAGATAGATGGAAAAAATGGAATCTGTAAATGAGGCTCTCTGGAGACTGAGCCTTGCTTCGTTTCTCCTGCCAGTCAGTGCTGCAGGTGCCCATACAGAGAAAGGGGGGAGGGGAGGAGAGAGAGAGAGAGAGAGAGAGAGAGAGAGAGAGAGAGAGAGAGAGAGAGAGAGAGAGTACGCTTCAGTGGAGCATACAGCAGCACTCTGCTCTGAATACAGAACACGCCCAGAGAAAATCCATAAGACCTAAACCATGCACTGAAAGACTTTAGTCAGTCTTCCAACATTTCTAGAACCTTCAGGTCTCCTCTTCCTAACTCACGTCACGTCACATCTTTAACTCACACATATCACCTTATATGACCATAGATATTCTTAAATAAGTCAGGAACGCTAAAGACCTAGAGGAGCCCAGTCCACTCAGATAGTCCACACAAAGAAGAATATCGACCAGGGCTGGTTTTTGCAAGAAGCGAGCTGAGGAGAAGAGAAAAACTGCAGGTGGCTAGTTGGTAGCTAGTTGTTAGTGCGCTACTGGAGCAAGTACCATGGAGAGTTCAAAGGCAGAGTGAAAATACAACAGCCAGACTTTTTCACTCTTAGTGTCTGAAACACAGAAACCCAGAGTACAGAACTGAAGGTCTATGAATTAATAATACACTAAAAAAACTTCTCCCACATTGGAGTTGGCTTCAAAGAACCATCACAATAATCACACTCTTAGACCGAGAAATGAAAAACTACAGTGTCTCTTTTTTTCCTGACTATCTATTGCACACCTATGTTGGTTTACTGGAGCAATATTTTAATAATTCAGTTCAGTTTTATTTGTATATAATGTTTTAAAGCTAGCAATGTTGGGTCTAGGTCTAAGTGAGCTTTGATTTGAGTTGAGATTTGTCAAATACTTAAGATTAAACATTCTTCAAAGCAACACTGAAAAGAATTCAGGGATTTCCCCCTCTACTGTATGATACTGGGGCAGCACGGTGGCGCAGCAGGTAGTGTCGCAGTCACACAGCTCCAGGGGCCTGGAGGTTGTGGGTTCGATTCCCGCTCCGGGTGACTGTCTGTGAGGAGTTGGTGTGTTCTCTTCTGGGTGCTCCAGTTTCCTCCCACAGTCCAAAAACACGTTGGTAGGTGGATTGGCGACTCAAAAAGTGTCGTGTGTCTGTGTTGCCCTGTGAAGGACCCCCTCCAGGGTGTATTCCTGCCTTGCGCCCAATGATTCCAGGTAGGCTCTGGACCCACCGCGACCCTGAACTGGATAAGCGGTTACAGATAATGAATGAATCTTTGATGCTGTGAAAAGATTGAGGAAATCAGCCTGTGTAGGGCAAAGCCAGACATCAGTGTTGAATGTTTGTGACCGTTGAGCCCTCAGACAGCACTGCATAAGAATCTATAATTCCGGGATAAATCTGCAGTCGTAGAAAGGTTAAAGAATGAGAGGAATAGAGGAAAATAATAACAAATAAAAGACAAATTAAACACAGCTCCTGAAAACACAGACAGAGCATTTTCTTGTTTTTATTTTCCTGCGATGTTCTTTTGTTTTCATATCAGAAAAGGGATCAATGTGCCAATTCTCCTTAGTATCTGTGCTCTTTCTTTAGCTTTTTAGCTTCACACGTCAAGTAACATTGTCTGGGTTTGTGCTGGAGTACATGATTTTCTTTGTTTCAGGGAACAATCCTTTCTCATTCTCGAAACTCTTTATATTGGTGGAAATTGTTCAAACATGAGTGCGTGAACTGGAACTGATTCAGTTCCCCATTGGTGGAAAAGAGCTATCCAGCTATCAGGCACCCCAGCCCATTATATAAGTGCTGGTGTCATTGCTAGGTTATTTGTGTTGTGCAGAGTAATCTTGAAGATCTTCAGTCAACGTGCTATTATTATGCATCATTGACACTACTAGAACGTTTCTCAGACAATCACATTGTGCAATGATATCTAACTGTGGTATAATAAGAAAAATGGGTCTATAAATATTGCATTTTTAATAAATCCCCTGTTCTATACATTAGCCTTGTGGCTCCAGTGCAATGCAAAATGTGCCTTGGCTCAACAGCTTTTCATCAAATAATAACAAATAATTGGAAATTAGATTTTATGAAACTATGACTATGAAGTTGGACAGATTGGTCGTATATTGAGAGTGGCAGGATGTTTAACTCAGGGTGTGGTTAGTTAAGTGGGTGTCGAGACTGTAACAGGATACAATCCAGGTTAAGTTAAATACTTCAGATCATCAATTACAGTTTTATCAGAAAGATCATCATTCAAAAAGACTAGGCCTACTTACTGCGGATTATGGGCATTTATTGCAAAGCCTGACACCATCAGTTAAATCCTCTTAGTAGAAGAGTGGAGGATATGTACAGACTCTGTACTGTAAATCTCTCCCGTTTAGCACCATGCTAGAACATGATTATGATACATGGCTAGACAAACACTGGAGCGTTCTTGTGGGAGGTTTTGGGATGTATGTGTGTGGGAAGGCCTCTTCGACACAGAGAGGGAGGTGGACCCAAACAGGAGTAATTACTCTGCCTGACATACTTCACATGACTAATGAGACAATCGCAGGCCACTACAACTAGTCCATTTGTCACCCAAAAGCTTTGGTGCCGCGCAACGCATCTCTTAGCCGTGCTGCTAAGGTTAAGCTAAACACTGCCTCAGTAGTGCCTGATTAATTCCTGCGTAAAAGACGTGGGAATAAAATTCAATAGATCATTTCCAATTAGCTGAGATCTCCAGTACAAAGCAGCCGCCAAGGTCACCCAACCTTTTGTAAGTTGCATTAATTACCGAGCTTTGCTCAGGCGGCCTAGCGCTGCGCTACATCTAATAGCAGGCAGGGTCAGGGAAATCGATTTCAGAGCTGCACTAAAGGTAGCACAGATCAATGGCCAAGTCAGCTGTGCAGACCCCATTCAGTGGCATCAAAAAGACAGAAAAATGGACTGAAGCTCTGAAGTCAAGCTTTTATACAGTGTAGGACGTTGGTACTGAACAGCTGTTACTATGAAAATGTACAAAGGAACAGAAAAAGCCCAGTTTCCAGCTTCAAGTACGGCTCAGCTCGGACTGCCATCCTTCAAGCTGCGTAGGAGACAAACATCTAGACTCTTCTCTGTCCTGGCTCCCAGATGGTGGAAGGAACTTCCATTGGCCTTTACTGTCTGAACAGTAGAGCCCCTCACTGTCTGCAGACTGAAGACTAATCTCTCTGTGCAATGGTTACCACTAATCCTGGACAACTTCTTCATTTATCTTACAAAATCATCTCCTCTATCTAGCAGTGTCTGTGGTATTTGGACTGTAATCCTGTTTCTACTGGTGGTGATGCATTCTCTAATCAAGTTGACAAAGCACTTTTGTAAGTTTCCCTTTGGCAAGAGCAGCTGCTCTTAGCATGGCTTTCTAAAGATAGAATACCTTTATAGACAATACTTCTCATACTGTTTCATACGTAGTTCATATGCAGCGCTCTCTGAGATTATTTAAAGGCAAACTGAAAAAAAAGCCTTGTTTCATGTTGGTTCATGTCCTTACCAAATATTAAGTACTATTATATACAATACCTGTCAAAAGTTTGGACACATCTTCTCATTAGTCATTGGTTGAATAGGGCTAGTCACTGTGAACTCTTGACGAGGCCACAGCTGTTCACTGAAAACCGTTCCAAGTGATGACCTCATGAATCTGACTGAGAGAACAGTGAGAGTGTGCAAAGCTGTCATCAAAGAAAAAGGTGGCTACTTTGAAGAATCTAAAGTATAAAACATATTCTGGTTTGTTTAACACCTTTTTGTTTACTACATAGTTCTATATGGGTTCCTTCATAGTTTTAATGTCTTCCGTATTCATTTACAACATAGAAAACAAAAAAAAACGAAAAATCATTTAATAAGAAGATCCAAATATTTGACTGCTATTGTACATTTACAATATGTGGAAAATGGCCTAAAAGAAAGGAAACCCTCCCTGAGTGGGTGTGGCCAAATATTTAAATGGTACTGTAAGTAAGCCATATTATTTAAAACATTAAACATACTTTATAATCTTTTATTTCATTTGAGTCATTTTTCTATCCTGTAGAACACCACATGATGCTTCATGACACAGATACAATAAACTTATATTAACCAAAATTATCACACATCACGAGTTCTTGCCCCAACTGCCACCCAACAAATCAGAGAGAACACCAGACTAGATTGCGGTCAATAAACTGATGGATGAATCTGGAGCTGACGCCTCATCACAAGATCAATAGCTATTGCTGCTCGGAACAGGAAACAGGTATTTGTTGTTTAGTATCAATAGTGATGTACTCCTCCTCCCAATACACAGCTACAAGGCTAGGGGCTTGAATTTTACATTTTGAAAAGTTTGGAATAATGGACAATGCCAGGTTATGTTTGAGACATTTCACAGCAGACGGAATCACCCAAACACTGTATGTGACAAATATGCCTCATCAGTGTACACTGCCTCATCTGGGGTTAGGCCTAAACTAACATTTTAGTTACAGGAGTAAGTTATGATTACCCCCTTATGGAATTAAACTAACTGAATCAGCTGAAATGGTTGTGTGATCACTTTAACAAAACGTATGAAAACATCTGCTCAGGAATATGAGTTGAAACGGGTAAAACTGATTGATAAAATAGTTTCAAGCTCTATCCAGGTCTTGATGGATACAAACATTGTTTACCCACATAATACTTCCCACATTTTTCACTTGCAAAAATATCATGTTTAGAAAATTAAATGTATTTCTATTTCAATTTCCTGTTGACTGTAATCACTCTGTATGTTTTGATTGTCAGTTATGTTAACTACATTTACCTTATATGTAGGTCTGTTGTCAGCTGAAGCTACTAAAATCAGCTCCATCAGTCCAGAAAGTGCAGTTCCACTTGTCCACAGCCCAGTGCAGCGCTTTTGTAGCTCTTTAAGCTCATAGGCAACTACTATTGAGATTACAAAGCATTTATAGGGATGTGTCATAATCTGAGTTTCTGTTGAACGTTTGAATATAGATGTTATAATAATATTTATATAATATAGATGATTTGTGTCACTGTTCAATACAAGTGTAGACAGCACAAAGGGATGGCCTCTACTACATCTGTACCCTCGTACACGTTAGAGAGTTTTGTGTGAGCTTGCTTTTACTTAGATTGTGATAACAGTTCTTAGGTTAACGTTTTCAAAATGTCAAATTGATAGATAACATAAAAACGATATATCCAGTCTGGCCCGATCTTTGGCCATTAAAGTGCTCAACAAGTCAATAGTGCATTAATATTCAAGGGCCAAGTTCAAGGCTATTATGAACATAGCTCCAGCAAAGCTCTGACAATGGCAGCACATTGATAACTGTGTGCACTGGCTGTAGCGGCTATAGAGATGATTAGCAATGGCGTGCCGCTTTCCTCTGATAAGTCGGACTCCTACTGTTAGCCCACTATTGGCCACCTGTTGCTCCTAATGAGTGTGGTGAGGTGTGAATTTGAATCGCTCCCAGCTGTAACGCCAGGTTCGTGAACTTACATGGCCCTGCTGGCTGGAGCTGACATCAGTGGCAGTGGGCATGGGCAGGGCCAGGCTAATGCACTTTAGCTGCCAGAGACTTAATGACCAGAGCTCACGAAGCCCTTCCAGCACAGACGGCTCTTCCAGACCTATGCAACCACAGGTGGTCTCCCGGGAGGTCTCCCACAGTCAGTCTCCAACACACATGTTGTTAACAAGGTAAGATTACATTTGACTGTAAACGGAAGAGGGCAGATAATCAAAGCCCAGGACTGCAAACACATAAACAATGCACTGAGATGCTGCCAACAAGCTTCTTCTCAACAATACAGAATTGCACAACCAACATTTTATCACATTTACATCATAACTGTCGGTGAATTAGCTGCATTTCCCTCAGTTACACTAACTCACATTAACTTATTTCATAGTACATTTCTGAAAGTTGATCAGCAATAAATAAGGCATTTTTTTAAACATAACTTTTTCTATGGTCTGTGGACTTCCTCAATTTTAGGTCACAAAATAATTAACACTGTGGAAAATTCCATAAAGTGTGAAGATATTCAGAACCCCAGTTTTCACAGTTTTGCCGGAAAAAGAGATTTTGGCTAGTAATGTCAAGAGTGTACACTATCACCTCTTTTGTTTGATGTCAGAGTATGTGCCATTGTTTACATCTCTTGTTTATATGATGTAATCTTGTTTAATGGCAGATGCACACAGAATACTGCTGGGCTTGTACAATTACTCTTAAACTATAATGAACAGTGGTTTCAGAATGCACCATGGAGGCCACTTCTGCATCCCACGATGCAGACCTTCCTGCCAACACCAACAATTTTGGACAAGACCTGATTGGAATTGTAGATGACAATTTTTAAATATAAGTGGTTTTGGCAAAAGAATGGCAAGAGAATTTTCATTGGTCAAGGATATGTTTTTTCCTGCACACCGAAGGGTAGACAAGCATGTTTTTATATATCTATGTCAATGGAGATTTTTTTTAAAAGTGTACTTGGGTATTTGGAATTGTAGCAAAGAAAGGAAGGAAGAATATACATGTTTTTAAAAAATATCAATGTACATGTGGTCTAGGCCTAAGGTAAAATATGCTGAAGTTTGCGTCTTTAGTCACAACCAGAGCTACAAAGTCAGCTAATGGTAGTTCTGTGTAAACTACTGCTAGGAGTTTACCATCATAGTACTATTAAGGTAGACATAGACTGAGATATGTACACACCACTTACCCACATCTCAACTGTGATTTTGAAAGCAGCTATTGATAAGTGAAACAACTGGCAAGAAAAATGATGGGAGAGATAAAGGTGATTGAGATTGAGTAAGTATGTTAGTGAAAAAGTGGATGGGGGATAGGGTTATATTCTGTTTTAACTGTTACATGGTTTTGTGCAATGATGCCCTTTATTAAGTAAAGGTAAATGTCCTCCCAATTGAGAAGATACATTTGGCAGTTACACCGTCCACCTCTCACATTTATTCATCCCTGAATTTTGGTGTTTAAAGATGTAGAGCCAAACCATTCAGACATGGAGGATGTGATGGTGGACTCTGATGGCAGTATAGAATGGAACCATCAGTGCTTACGGCAGCCCAATTTTCTTGAGTTGCCACAGGAATTGCAAGCACTGCTGGGCCTTCTTCATAATTGCAGTTCTGTGTCTGTCCCATCTGAGGTCCTGCTGACAGGAGGTGCCAAGGAATTTGTTGTTCTCTGTCCAGCGGAGGCAGTGGGGTGGGTTTCTTTCTAAAGTCAATCATCATCTCCAGAGTGTTAGCTTCACACCATGACACCAGGTGTGTTACTTCTTCCCAGTATGAGCACTCGTCTTTGTTTGAGATAAGACCAACCACAGTGGTTTCATCTGCAATCACAGCTGCTGTCAGACATGCAGTCATTGGTGTAGAGCAAGACAAGAATTTGGGGATCCAACAGCAGACAGATAGGCAGATGCTGACTTGCCACAGTCCCTATTCCAGTGGTTCCCGTTTATACCATGCATATAGCAGTATATATATATATATATACTATAAAACCATGTTTGTTCTTATTGTACATAAGGATTTATTTTCTCAGAGTTTACTAAAATATCTTGCAGCTGCACTGATTGTTCTGGGACAGTAAATAAAGCCATGTCTGACACAGCTAGTCTTTATCTGCAACAAAGGCACAAAAAAAAGAAAAAAAAGGACATACAATCACTTTTATTTTGATTGAACACAGCCCTGCCACAAAAGAAGACTTTGCTTTTAAATCAAAAACGGAGTACAAAACAGTTTTTGTTCAACTGAGCATCAATCCTTCAATTAATGACGACAGAGATCCTTCCCAAGAAAACAAGCATTGAGCAGCGAGGCACTAATCCTGAGCAGAGACGTTCACTTCATGCAGAGAATAATAATCCAGCTCCTACGCTCTGGAAGGAAATGAGTCGTTTCAAAGAGTCTGCACCAGTTCCAATATAAAATACAAAAAGATGCCTAAATTAATCTTAAATGTCATCAGCCTTTATACTTTCCCTTGTCTCTTTCCCCCTTTCCCTCTGATACATACAAGGGAAACAGAACAGGTCATGTGTTCATCTTGTTCAGACTCCTCAAATCACACACACACACACACCTGTTACTGCACACACATTAGCACACAGCACGTCAAGGTCTTCACCACAAAGTTTGATGTCTTTTATTGCTACTCATTCATAGAGGCTGACGCTATTTAAGATGCTAATAGGATGGGCTCTGACAGTGTGACAGAGAAAGAGCACTTCAGTATTCCACACACACACTCAATCAGTGGCTGGCTTTCCATCTTTAATCTCCCGAGCTGTGATCCACAGATCTGCGGGCAGACGTTTTGTGGAGAGGAACGCAGCACACATGATTGAGAGGAAAAGAGGGGGTAAAAACAGAAGTTTTCTGTAATTCTTTCAGAAGCAGGAGGAAGCACTGGAATGTCATAGCAAAGGAATCTAGAGTAATGTTGTGTGATCCTCCAAACTGGTCATAAACAACGAGCCCAGGATGGTAAACCCAGCCTTAAATTTGTTACCAAGCATGACCCATTTAAACACAAAAAAATAAAATATTCAGACAAAATTGTTACCCATCACAACTATATCACAACGTACGCAATTCAACTGTTTTTTGGATTTTGTTGAGGAATGTCTTCAAACACAAAAACATCCTTAACTCTTTACAAAACGGGGGGAAACTATTCATTTTGGAAAAAAACTGAATAAATCATGACGATCTCCCTCATGAAGTCCATAGCTTAGCTTGGGCCACACTTGAGCTGTTTTTGGACATGTTACAGATAAACATCCATCTGCATCTCTGCTGTACACCATCCTCTTCATTTCACTAGAGAGGCATTCAAAATACACCATGCACGTTCAGATTTGTATTCAATTTGCTACTGAGATTACTCTCTCACTCGTTTATGTCTTACACAAATATAAAATACCAAGAAACCTACAAAAAATATTTTCACTTCATTTTAAAAACCTTATTAAACCTTTTAAATCTAGTTTAAGCAGTCTATGATATATTTTATATAAAATCCCTTTTATTTTCCTTTATATATATCAGCAGACTACCTTGGTAACACCCACCTGTCACAAGCAGAAGTCCAGAGTGGCAGCATGCAGCAGAAAATGTGCAAGTGGACATGTACCGTAACATGAACAAGGACAAAGCTTTAGAGAAAGGCCAGAAGCAAGTTCTAGATGCCGGGACACAGCTGATTGGACAGTTAGGTTGTCGCTGTTAAAAGAAACCCTACAGATTGTTCAGTGGTTAAATCACCAGTGAAAATTAGCAAAAATCAAGCAGCGGGTGAATAATGAAATATACTGTAAAAATTTTTTGCTGTCTGAGAAATATTATTTGGTGTCAGGTACAGTCGCTTTTACATACGCACTAATTAATTCACGGTTGTCCAAACAAACTGCAGAAATAAGTCGTGCTCTGTGTGTAAAGCCCTTTAGTCTGCTCCTAAGACTGAGTCACACATGCTAATCTGGGTTATGAAACAGGTTGGAGATTGCATAACATTTAGTCAAATACAAAAAAAGAAAAAAAGAAATAAGGGTTCACTTTTCACATAATCTTTTTGAAAGGCTTTTCCAGCATCTCATAAGAAATCAAAGACCTTGGCTTGTCAGCGGTCATTTCTCTCTCGTTTTTTATATTTTTTTATTTTTTTTGTCATCTTCACCTGGCCTTTCTTTAGCTGCAGCCTTCATGAATGGCACTGAGAGGCTGGGTGTAGGAGAGGGTCTTGTTTAGCACGGAAGCATCTCTGGGCTTCTTTAAGTGGGGGATTTGACCATGACACTGTTGCCATCCTCCCACAGTCCTCCATTGTGTCATTAGGGGCCGGTGTTTAGTCCACTTCATTGTCCAGGTTCAGCTCTGTGCTCAGATTGAGGTAGAAGAAAGCGTAAACTCCCAGGAGGAAGACCAGCACAGCCAAAACCACCAGGATAGTGTCCTACAACAGCACAGGGAAAAACCAAAGGACTATTATGGTAAGATGAAACAATGCAGATGAAAAAATAAAATTTTGTATACTCTCATATGACCTGAAACATATTTATATTTAACCTTTAATTTAACCTGGCAGAAACCATTAAGAAAAATTTCTTATTTCCAATAGCAGCCTGGCAAGTGCAAAACAACACATGAAATGTTAGCATTGTCATTAAATATGAATGATGTAATGATCATACATATTTTGGGCAGTTTAGATTTCTCTATATCCAAGTCAGCCAATGTCTAGGCCCATCACACTACTGTTTTATTTGACAATGAATTGCTAAATACAGGGGTTGGACAATGAAACTGAAACACCTGTCATTATAGCGTGGGAGGTTTCATGGCTAAATTGGAGCAGCCTGGTGGCCAATCTTCATTAATTGCACATTGCACCAGTAAGACCATGTGCATCCAATGGTTCAAACATTGTGTCCTGAAGGCGGTGCCGTGTATCAGGACGACAATGCACCAATACACACAGCAAGACTGGTGAAAGACTGGTTTGATTAACATGAAAGTGAAGTTGAACATCTCCCATGGCCTGCACAGTCACCAGATCTAAATATTATTGAGCCACTTTGGCGTGTTTTGGAGGAGCGAGTCAGGAAACGTTTTCCTTCACCAGCATCACGTAGTGACCTGGCCAGTATCCTGCAAGAAGAATGGCTTAAAATCCCTCTGACCACTGTGCAGGACTTGTATAAGTCATTCCCAAGATGAATTGATGCTGTATTGGCCGCAAAACGAGGCCCTACACCATACTAATAAATTATTGTGGTCTAAAACCAGGTGTTTCAGTTTCATTGTCCAACCCCTGTAAATAGTAGCAATAATGAGTTAATTGTACATGAAAAAAACATTGTATACTGACACTAGGTCACAATTCCATGTAATGTAATGGACTGGCACCATGTCCAGGGTGTGTTCCTGCCTTGTGTCTAATGATTCTGGGTTGAGTCCTGACCCACTATGATCCATGAATGAATGAATGAATAAAAGAATAAAACTGAAAAAAAAAATCCTCATATAACTGTGATCAGACAATTGTAGTAATGTAAAAAGCCTACCCTTGGCCAAGGAACAGGCGACAGATGATAATAGCATAGTCCACTGCCCCTGAGCTTCACTAAACTCTTACCCAAATTTGCAAAAAGACAAAAATAAACTCTCACAAGAATAATAAATCAGAATCATAAGTGAATTTCAGAGTGAGATTGAGCTCCTCTGATAAAACTCATATACAGCATACAACACTCAAATGTGAACTGCAGTCAGAAGCTGTCAAACACTTCATGTCCATGGAGCAGGTTTAAGATCACAAACATGGGGGGCTTAAGTGCATCTAATGTGTTGTAAAAATGCACCTTAAAATGTGCAGGTGTGTGTCATAAGCCAAACCATAAATGCTTTTTCTGAAAAGACTTCTGTGGCTTTCTGCTCTTCAAAATATTGCAGAAAGTGTACCGACTTTTAAAGTGTTTCAAACAAGACAAAAATAATAAGAAAGTTCAAGGGGAAATCTCAATCTTGATGGTGCTGCCGAAAATCGCATGTGTTCATTTTTGATATAATTTTACTGCAGGGCAAGGCTCATCACAGCTATGTAAGCTTTTCTTTGATGACCAACGTACATACACATTTACAAAAGCTGATTCTGTCCTTTATTTTAATTCACTGGCATAAGAGCTACGTCAGGCACAACTCCTATAATGACACCTATAATAAAAGGTAGAGGAGCACTGGATCTGTGGTCTCTGAAGTTGTGAAGATCACTCCAATACCATAGTGATGCACTGCACTTGTCTAACCTTGCTAAACCTATCATGGCGTAGTCTAAATCCTTCTCAAATTAGGAGAAGCTGTTACTGCAGTAGAAGAGAGGCTGTGTGTCGGTTAAAAATCTTTATTTCAAAAGAAACATCGGATGAGCAGGTGTCCTGAAACTTTAGGCATATTATGATGACTGCCGTAAAAAAAAAAGTCACATTATCCTCCAGAATGATTCATGACAACATAATATCACCTGGGACTGACCACAAGCTTAGTTTATGAACATTTATGTAGGTCTGTGTGTGTATCCATGAATAACTGATGTAAATGTGATGTACAGTAAATGCTTAGTAAACACTAAAATGCAAATTTCTGCATTCCTCATCACTATTTATTAGATGCAGACTACAGGTAAATGCACATGTATTAACAGTGAAAAAGTCAGAGTCTACTTAACAAACACAATGTCCTCAACAAAAGTTAATCTTCCAGAAAAGTCTTTATTCTAATTAAGACTTCTGTGGAGCGTAATGGCAAAGTTAACGTGATGATAGCTGCAGGAGTGGTGCTGGAACCTGAATTAGATTTTAAAAGTTAGTCATTACATTTTGTGCTAAATTACAATCCTCATCAACCTCTCTTTCATTAAGAGCAAGTGTGTATTTAGCAAAGCAATTGTTCTTCATCTTGATAACGTATTATCTAACTTTCTAATCAAATCTTAAGTACTTTAGGAGACTTTGCCTTAGTGCAGCACCAGGGGCAATGAGAAGAGATTGCATAGATATGCCGCACAATGAAAGAAAATTACGCTACTGTATTGAAAGCTTTGATGGATTTTAAGGACGTTAGCTTGTTCGCTCACATTTTCTGGTTTCCTTTTGAGCTGCAGGAACTTCAGCTTTGTCTATAGAGTGGTGGATGGTCGGACTTACAGTGAAGTATGACGGATATGACGCAGAAACAATGCAAAATCAAAAGTACCTCGCCACAGAATCAGTGATATTGTTCATATTAGACTGGGTTTATAACAATTAACATATGAGATACAATTAAATGAGGTACAATTTAGTATCAGAAGATGTATGGCATCTGTAAAAGGTTTGGCTGATTAGGAAAAAGGGGATTAAAAAAAGAGAGGCGTAACTAGACAGTAAAGGAAAAGGAAGAATTATACATATCCAAAAATCCCCTCAAAAAGTCCTGTTAATAATTCATTCATTCATCATCTGTAACTGCTTATCCAGTTCAGGGTCACAGTGGGTCCAGAACCTACCTGGAATCATTGGGCACAAGGCGGGAATACACCCTGGAGGGGGCGCCAGTCCTTCACAGGGCAACACAGACACACACACACACACACACACACACATTCACTCACACACTCACACCTAGAGACACTTTTGAGTCGCCAATCCACCTACCAACATGTGTTTTTGGACTGTGGGAGGAAACCGGAGCACCCGGAGGAAACCCACGCGGACACGGGGAGAACACATCAAACTCCTCACAGACAGTCACCCGGAGCGGGAATCGAACCCACAACCTCCAGGCCCCTGGAGCTGTGTGACTGCGGAACTACCTCCTGTTAATAATTATCAACTGATTTTGTAGTCTGAGAAATATCACCACTACTTAAATTCAAAGTCTTAAACAACTTGTAAATATATAAAAATGTGCTTTTATTCACATTGCAATAAAAACAATAAAATTGTGCCTTCACATTTACCTCATCCATGTCACTGAATACACACACACACAATGCACTAGGGGCACTGAACAAGAGTTCATGTAAGAGACACTGTTGTTCCCCACACCAACTGTCATGTCCAGTCAAGAGGATTGAATCTGTGACCTTCCGACACTAAGTCTGCTTCTCTAACAATTAGGCCAAGGCTTGCCCATAAATAACCAAGAACCAGCATCAACGCAGAAGTCGCACTAAATGTAGCCCTGATCCTAAATCCTAAACCTAGTCCTACACATAATCCTTACCTTATAACTAGGATTCCAGGTTAACTTTAGGCATCATCTTAAACCTAAGCCTAACAGTCACATTTAAGGGCAGATGCTCATATATGTAGTGTTTTGCCCACACCGGTGCAGCTTGGTGTGGTTAAATAGAGAGGGAATTGGACCCTGGTCAGCTCCACTGACGTCTGAAAATCCCAAACACACACACACAAATACATCAAGCAAGCAGCAATTAGCAACACACAGTAGACAAAGACAAACCCTCCAACAAACAGAGGACTAATAATAATTGTGGCAGATAACGTGAAGGGGTTGCAGTGGTGTGTGTGCGTCTGTGTGTGAGAGATGGGTGGGGGTAGAGGGGTTGTTATTAAAAGTGGTCACGATGGCCGTGACTATCTGTGTACGAGCTGCAGCAGCTGCCGAGGGTGTGCACGTCCTCATTAGCACTCACTGGCCACTGCATTTATCTCATTCCAGACAGACTCCAAACAGCTTAAGTCATCCCTAATTGGAAAACTTTTAAATTTCATGCACTTTAGTTTCATTTATTACCCCCATGTCGATTCAGTTCTCAATTTAACTGCCTTGCACCGAGGCATAATTGCTATCGCATCAAAGGGGGCTGTTTGGACTGTCTCATGTCTGTCTCTTGTGAAATGTTTCAGCAATATTTTCTTCACCTCCACAGGACTGTGGAAGAAATGAAAGCACTGGCGCGCTGCTGGAGCTTGCGGCTCTGGAATCTAATCGGGTTTAAACCCGCTGCAAGACTTTAGGGCTGTAATCACTCAGCTCTATACAACAATCCAGTACTTTACTTATAACCTGCAGTGATTTCTGGATTGCATGCATTAGATAGTGGTTTACATTTCTATACGTTTTTTTCCCCCACATTGTGCTTGTTTACATTCTTTGCACGGTGGCACAGCAGGTAGTGTCGCAGTCACACAGCTCCAGGGACCTTGAGGTTGTGGGTTCGATTCCCACTCCGGGTGACTGTCTGTGAGGAGTTGGTGTGTTCTTCCTGTGTCTGCGTGGGTTTCCTCCCACAGTCCAAAAACACACGTTGGTAGGTGGATTGGCGACTCAGAAGTGTCCGTAAATGTGAGTGTGTGTGTTGCCCTGTGAAGGACTGGCGCCCCCTCCAGGGTGTATTCCCGCCTTGCGCCCAATGATTCCAGGTAGGCTCTGGACCCACTGCAACCCTGAACTGGATAAATGCTTACAGATAATGAATGAATATACTTTTTGTAAGTAATAAAATGCAATAAACAAAATTCTTAGTGCCTTACAGTATCACTCAGTTTACACTGTTTTAACACAGGTTTAAATATTAGGCATTTTTTCAACAGGAAACTCGTAAGATATAATAGAAACACCACTGTCCTGTCAAAACATTATAGATTTTTACACTCCCCATTATGGATCGCATCTCTTTTCTACATCATTTGAACACCTCCGCTGGTCTTCACAGTAAGTGAGTTCACATACACACCAAACGTTATCGGATCATTATCATATTTAAGCAGTTATCAGACCATTCAAGTTGGCGTGTTAATGGCATGCACTGGTTACTTAGATCAAATCAAACCCATTATTAGATTTCTGGAAATCCAGTTTTCACTGCATGTATTTCTTTACCCCCATCACTTTGCTTTTTCCCGACAGTGTTAAAGACACCACACTATGAACACATCATTACCACCAAGACATGGGCTATGAACACAGGGTGGGTTTAACTTTTAAATTAATTTCACACTCACTTTATAACAGAGTAAAACAATGATATAAAATATAACTATGGGTCTAGGAACAGATGCTTGCTTTAAAATAGCTCGTCATGAGTTCCTGGACTTGTCACGTTATTAAACGCATTTAAACGTACTTGTGTGAATATTTCATACTGATGGCTGACTTTGAGAGAAAAATCTATTTCCATCTAAATTTAAATGGTAAAGGTATTATTTCTATATTTCTACTAAGTCCAGAGTTTAAGACGGTCTCTATTCTCTGTGAGACCAGAGTGAACACGGTGGATCATGTGACATCTCAGCAACAGCTGTGTTCCCCTCACAGTACCTTCACAGGCATATGGCACTCGGCCACACACTCTCCATCCGTTACAAACACACACACACACACACACGCACAATCTCTCACTCTAACACACACACACACACACTCTCTCTCCCTCTCTCTGAAACTTCTCCGTTCATAAATCCATTATCTCCAGTCCTGCTCCAGAGCCGAGAGAACTCCACTGGCCAACAGCAACAATGGATATGGGATTTATTCTCCTGTTAAGGGGCTGCCTACGTCTCTTAGCACATGCAGTTTGCCAGGCCCAGGTGTGATGTATACTCTGCCCCCACAGCGGCTGGCTGGTGGGCCACAGTTTGCAAGTGAATGGCTGCGTGTGCTGCATAACAGTGAGTTTCCACATATGCGGCCTGTCAGTGCTCATAAAGCACAGAGGTGTGAACAAGCCTCATAAACACAGCTCAGATAAGCGCTCCAACACCAGCAAGAACTCCGCTCTCAGACACCAAGTAATGAGAGCTTGTTGCTCGACCCCTGCTTCCACGCTGTAAATACACTCACACATACCAGGCCTGTAATGAGGCATCAGTCAACGATTGGATCATACAACAAGCCCTTTGCTCTGCTGTTGTAATTAATGGTATGTAATAAGGCTGTACGATATGGACAAAATAAACATACCCCGTGTTTATATTAAATACCTTGATAACGATATAAATATAAATACGGCTGTCAATTTACACTTGATTTTGAAATGATGGTTGAAAATAGCATAATTATTTTAGAACAAATTAACCCTTGCTTTGACTTGGCACAAGGCACCCTTCATACCATTGTGGTTTTGCTTGAGGCAAAGCAAGGCAGGTTCTGCACAAAACCTCATTCTCCCTTCCTAAACCCAAAATACTTCCAAATAATGGAGGACTATTGCACTAATTTCCACCGCTCATTTATTAGCACTCTCATCATCCTCTTTTAAGTGAGATGATGTCTGTGATTGGTTGGTTTTCACTGTACATGCATTTCCTCATACATCTTGCAGTGCCTATACCATTTGTGTTCATACATCAGTATAGGAAAGTGCACGGTGCTCCGTTTACAGCCTTAGTGTGTAACGTTGTACATTAAACTGAGGTGAATAACCTACTGAAAAAGACAATGTGAAAGACTCATATCTGTTAAATTGAAGAGCTGTGGTCTAAAAGTAAAAGAAGTGAGCTTTGGACTGAAGTGTCTGTGTGTGCTCACTGTTCCTAGTGTACTACTGTGTGTGTTTGTGTGTGTGTGTATACAAGCAATATATCATCTTGTGGGGGATAAAACCTGTCTACACACTCATATTGTAGGGACTTGTTTTCCTTGTTGGGACCCCCAGCTCGTCCCCACAATGTAAATCATTAATGTCTTAAGGCTAAGGTTAGGATTAAGTTAGTCATACTTATGGCAAAAGCTAATGGTAAGTCAAATTAAATGGGAGTCTGTGTGTGTGTGTGTGTTCACTGCAACAGTAGGGTTGGGCTGAGGCACAATTTTCTTGTACTGCTTTGTGATATAAATAAGGAAAAGAAACATTTTATTTAAGAAACAGTCCTGGATTTTCCCCCCAAATAATCCACCATTTATATACATCCGTTTCTCATCAAACTTTTTAGGAATCCCCTTGATTATAGAAGAAAAGATGTACTCAAATGTGGGCCGTATTAAACACAAGCATTAAGAATAGACACTCAAACAGGGCAAAAATTTGGAGGACTTCACGGTTGGTGCTCTTCCACTGGGCAGTGAGGTATGGCTTACTCTTAGTGTTGGGGTACCAAGTGTGCTGAGCTATCAGCAGTGCTAGTCATTGAGTGTTTACCCCCTAGCCCTCATTTGAATGTCACCTTGCCCCTTGGAACTAGGTTACAAGGTGTAGTGGATACAATTTCAATCTTAAAATTCACCTTTCAAGAGCCAGATCTGCAGTGATATCAGAGGAATTTAGGGCATCATTATTTGACAATCATAAATTATCACTAAATCCAGCTTCTTATTCAGCAGTATTTTCTTCAAAACTTTCAGTACCACCTTAAATGTTGTATGAGCATTAGGCAAAGGAATGTAATTGCTTTAACATATAAGGTGGAACTGGAAATAAACTACCAAGACATCAGCATAAAACTACGGATGATTTATGCTTGTTATGAAGTAAAGGGTCATAAAAACATTGAAACAAAAAAAAAATACAAAGGTTTTCAAATGAAAAAAATGATACTCCTTGGTCCCTTTGGCAATTGTGCAGCCAGTGAATCACCAGGAAATCATAACACTCTGTTAGGAGGATGCCTTGGAAACACCTTGATTTGAAGGGCCACCTCGCCCTACCCCTCTATCCCAACAAGAATAGAGACACCCTTCATCTAGTCATCTAGGCAAAATGGAGGCTTAGGGCTAAGTGGTAGATGCAAGGGGTGAAATAAGATGCAAGCAGGGTGCAGAAAATTCTGGGTTTGAAGCAGTAACACCCCCTCCAGGGTGTGTTCCTGCCTTGCGCCCTGTGATTCTAGGGAGGCTCAAGACCCACCGTGACCCTGAACTGGATAAACAGTTACAGACAGTGAATGAATGAATGAATGAATGAATGAATGAATCAGTAACAGAACCATAGCATTCTGCAGCACCCAGTGGTTAAACCCAAAAATGTTCCAGATTTTGGCAATTTTTCAGTTTTCTCACTGACCTCACAACCATGATTATCTCAAACCGGCTGAGTTTGCATTTTCATAAATGATCTGTACGAATGTGGAAGGATTTGAATGTTCCACAGCTTCTACAGTGTCAGACTCTTCTGTAAACGAATGAAGGACACCTTTAAAGCTGCATGTTGGGTTCAGATCATTAAAGTGTGCATTGGAATGTGCAGCCGAACAGTGAAACAGTTGAAAACCATGGGGTCTGTGGCTGTTTAGTATTCTGTGCCAGGGGCAGTGTGTTGGCACGCCGCTCACCAGGCCAGTCGCTTCATGCTGAGGAGGCAGCCAGCTCCTCTGCTCGCTGCCAGGCTGTGCCATCCGCTGAGCCTGGCACCAGGGGGGCGAGTGGTGCCCACAGCAGGTGGCCTGGCACCCCATGCCTCCCCATGCCGGCAGGCAACATCCCAGCACACCAACTGGTCAGTGCATGGAGAACAGCAGCTCACACACACTGCCAACATACTGAGGCCTGACACACTGCTCACTGCTGCAGCCTCCTTCGCAGAGCAAACACAGCTGGAGGACACACACACAGAGTGAGAGAGAGAGAAAGAGAGAGAGAGAGAGAGAGAGAGAGAGAGAGAGAGAGAGAGAGAGAGAGAGAGAGAGAGAGAGAGAGAGAGAGAGGAACAGAGACAGGAAGAAGGAGAAAGAAATATGGAAAGAGATGAGACAGAGACTGAAAGAATATAAGAAAATAAGAAAAGAGAAAATCAGAGACATTGAGAAACAAATACAGTGATGGAGAGAGGTGAGAGAGACAGAGGGATGTGGAATGAAAGATAGAGAGAGGGGGGGGGGGTTGTGCAGATGTCAGTTGCTGCTGTGTTAGTCCAGTTTGACTGAGGAATGGATGGAGAGCCACCTGCCAAGCTCGTACGGCCAGAGGGGAAGGAGGAACGAGAGAACGGCCAATGGAAAAACAAGCAGAGTACAGTCTGAGTCAACTCCTCGAGAGAGTCGAGCCAAGGGAGACATACCACAGAGCAGGCCATAGCTCGGGCCAACACAAAACAAAAGCGCAGAGCTGAGGAGTCCATTACTCAGCACTCAGGCCAATCCAAACACACTGCCAGCCATGGCCCTCTACAACTTTCCAACGCAATGACCAGCAGCTCACAGGCAGTAAACACACGCGCTGACAAACGTCCAGCAAAAACACATAAGCAAATCATTTCCCCACCGAGATTTAATAGACTACCTGCAGAAAGGAGTTTTGATGAAGCACAGAGTTAATGTCCAGCTGCTTTTATTATTCAGTTCCACATGTTACTTACGTAAAAATGAATCATTATTCATAAAGATTTCAAGGACGGAGTGCACTTCACTGAATTTAAACAAAAAAAAAGTAACAAGAGCTGCGTCCCAGAAACCTCGCTGTGATTGTTCTAAACACAACCGCTTCACTTTCACGTCTCCTCTCTCATCAAATCACATCACTGCAGACCACTTCTTACAACCAGCTCCAACCAAAACTGTACAGGTCACACATTTAAACTCCCAGCTCTGCAGGACATCTCAGTCTGATCTACAGTTACTAAACAAACACGAGTCCTGTTTTACATCACTGCTGCTGTCAGAGTGACTGCACTCTCACGTCTCGCAAAGAGTTCCACCGTAGCCAGTGAAATCAACTTAAACACCGACTGTTTTTCCACTATTTCACTTTTAGAGATAAGAAGATTCTGATATTATTGAACTAATCTTCAAACATTTTTACTTGTTTAAGTCATACTTCTGTTTTATTCTTTAGGCAGATCATGTGGCTTCTTGCTTCATGAAGTAATGCTGATATTTTGGTTTCAAGACAGAGTCTGGGTTAAGTAAAAATCAACTGCCAATAGCTTAATATGATTTCTCCAAATACAAATGACCTAATATAAGCAATGAATGCTAAAAGGTTTTAAAATGTCATAATATTTTTAGAACAACTCCAAAATGAGAAATAAGGGCTATATCAACTTCACCTGCCAAGATATCTTTATTTCTGAAGTGCATTGGAGATTAGACATGAGAATATAGATGTATTGAGGGCATCCGATTTCAGTATTAATGAGGGAGTTTACTAATTTGGGTGGGAACAATATGAAAAGTTTGAAATGTGAAATTACCATGTAGTAGACAGTGTTACTACTGGTGTCAGTCACTGTTGCAGCGTTCTATAACTACATGTGCATCAGCTTCAGTTCTGCTTTATGTAATTACAGAAATGTTTTGATAAGTGAAACAGCCTATATGGATAATAACATAAAGGCAACTTCATTTGTAATTAAACTGGACCAGACGTTTTCTTCGGCAGTAAAAGTAGTGTGTGATAATTAACAGTAAAGGCTTATTTATGTTCAACTCTGGATATGGAAATGTGTGGAGTCTTCTGTCAGTAATTCGTAAATCATTTCGTCTGCAGTACCACTGGAAACCACTGGGGCAGTGCAGCTGACTGTCCGAGAGAAACAGGACCACTGGTGAAATAGGTGAAAAGAATTCTCCATCCAGGTGTATTCATTTACGTGAGTAAAGGGAGTGTAAACGAGCTTTAAGACGATACTTACCCTGGATTTGCTCTGAAAATGCTAACGTTCTAAATATTTAATTTAATTTAATTTATATATATAGACTCATCCTGTGTTGTAATTCTAGAAGTACATAGAAATAACTGTAAATATAGACATTATTTTGGGGTAATAAATTACAACACATAGGTTAGGTTTAAGGATTACATGTTAAAAATGGTGAACATCTATGATTGCGGGGAAACGCAGTTCTAACCTCTGCATCTTTTAAGGTAGAACAGTGTGTTTGAGGGGGAAAAACCACTGTGGTTTGTATGTGGCTGAACTCGTCTGTATGTTTTTAATCACAGTTTGAATTATCACAAAGCCTCATTTGTAACTCCAGTTGTTTAGTTTTGTAGCACTTTCGCTAATGCAGTTAGCCGTCTCCAGAGTTTGGAAACAGCAAAAATAAGGCATTATTAATACCTATTAGCAAGAATAGAGCAATCCTAAGTCCTCCATTGTCTAAAAAACTCCAGATGCCATATATATATATATATATATATATATATATATATATAGAGAGAGAGAGAGAGAGAGAGAGAGAGAGAGAGAGAGAGAGAGAAAGAGAGAGAGAGAGAGAGAGAGCATACCAGACAGAGACAGTTTTTTTTTGTACTCATTTACAGACACTGGGGTTTTGTAAACACAAACAGATGTGGCAAATGGTGAGGAAACATCTTACAGATTTTATAAAGTGTTTCTAGATTATAATCATGAACTATGACTTTAAGTGGAATCTGTTGGACAGAGTAAAGACAGAACATTTTTAACCAGTCACATCAAAGTCCCCGTTATCTATATGTTCATAAAGATTCATGTTCAGTGCACATCTAGTGTAGTGAGGCAAACCTGAAGCTGATACAATTCTAACTGTAAAAGCTGTAACACTGTATTTCACCAGTAACAGTGACTACTTCACCATTTGTTTCACATAAAACTACATGGTCCTCTGAGAAGACTCGCCAAAAATCTGTAGTTAACATGCAGATGTATGTGTGATGTCTGAGGAGCTCAGAATGTGTGGTAAAATGAAACATTACAAAAGCCAGTGTATACTTTATCTTTAGAAGTCATCACTGTGTTAGTGGGAAATGTTGACAAGTGACCTCAGCTGTCCACAGCTGCGAGAAACACAACTAACTTCTGACAAAAACAGCACTCTTCACCACCATCAGGCACCAGATTTTTAACAACTTACATCCAGATGTGTTCTCTCTTTACAAGCTCATGTCTATGTCTGCAAGAGTAGAGAGAACTTAGCTGCCTTTTCCAAGCTCAAGCCAAGAAGAGCTCCCTCCAGTCCTGTAGCCCAGCTGCACTGCACAGGCTCATGTTGTTGCACCTGGGTCACATTATTAGCTAAAAATCAAGTGCTTCTTGAGCTGAATCAGGTGTGCTGGAGCAGGAAAAACAGAAAAGTGTGGAGTGCGGCTGGACTACTCAACTACATTACACTCCACTCCTGGGCTGGAGCTGAGAAACACTGCCTTAGACATAACACTCAGAGTGTTTCAACATGATGTAAGACACAGAGGAGCTGTGAGATGTTGCACATCCAAACTCTTGATCATTCATGTGTGACAGCTGACAACTGAAAGACAGCGAGAAACAGGGAGATACTCCACTGAGAATCAAGCTGTACATTGGCTCCATTTCAATAAGGTGGAGCTCTACTGCACAACAAGTGCAATCCTCAGTTCTGTAAGAGATGATTTGTTGCATCATGTCCTCTCAGATTTGGCCAGGATTTGATTGCATTCTGTTAGTTTCAGCATGATTCGGGGTTATATTTAAAAGTACACCATACACAAACCTATACAAATTGAATTTACCTATTTACACAGTAGTGGAATCACAGAGTGTCTGTGTACTGCCCACTGCCAACCTACATCCAGCCTTAAAGGAACACTATGTAATATATTTTACCTTAAATTTACAGCTACAAAATCATTGTGATGCTCCACTGACCTGTTATAGGGAGAATAAATCATTTGGCTCAGCACTGCAGAAACTGCTATGTAACTTTTGGATGAGGGTAGGACCTGTCCCCAACCCCCACTGAGATTTGAGCAAAAAAATCCAATCTTACTTAAATTTCCTTTAAAGGCAATCTCTATTATTGTGGGGAACTGCTGTTCTCCCTGGTTTGTTTATGTTCGGAAGCTGTTTGTCTTTTAAGGTGGAACTGTATGTCTGAGGGGGAAAAATGACTGTTGTTTGTATTTGGCTGAATTTAACTTGTCTATAGGTTTTTATTCACTATTTGAATTACCACATAAACTCATTTGTAACTCTGTGTTAACATGCTGTTAGCAGTCTCCTAAAACAGCGGGTTCCTACCTAAATTACCTGAAACAGCAAAATACATAAATATTACCCAGCTATGGAGCAGGAATACAGAAATATGCTCATCTCTATTCATGATTTTCAACGTCTGGAGTGCTCTTTGCAGTTTCTCTGCAGTGAGCAGAGAGCGAGAGAGAGGAGGCCCAGCATGTCTGACTGAGCCACTTTGTTTTTTCACTTGTTAGCCAGTCAGAGGTCACGAAGACAGAGTGGTGCTATTGTTTAGGAACTCAAATTTGCATATTAATGTTTACCAATGTTGAATGGTATAACATTGCAGGCAAAATGTATTCCCTTGGATGTCATCTATGCAATATTCCCCTGTTGCAGTGAATATCATTGAAATGAATGAAATTTCACAGGTGTAAATTTGTAGACACAAACCCGGTGCAACTGCAGCTTACTAAAGCAGATTAAAGAGACACTCTACTTAGACAGAGATGGTATCACTGCTCATTCCTGCTCACTGTCTCCTCAGTCTCCTCTGAATCCAAAACCGTCTGATCTTATTGCCAGGGAGATTCGACATGTGGTCAGACACCAAACTTTTTAACCAAAAAGAGTCACTTCCCACTCTTAAACACATTTTTTAATTATTTAATTATCCTCTAAATTTCTGAGGCGCAAAACAATAGTAAAGAGGTTCAGTCATCTTCAAAGCAAGAGCATGGGATGCTCTCTTCAAACTGTCATAGTGAGGTGTCTCAGTAGGCAGTATATTTAAGCATCTATGAGCTGGGACAGTGTGAATACTATGACATAAACACGGTCAAAATAGAGGTCTCAGGTTTAGAGACAGACACAATACACACCATCTTTTAAATATTCTGTTAGTTAATATAAATGTTTAAAAACAAACTGCAAACAAAAGCAGAGCGAACAGTATAACAGCTCATTAAAATCAGATCTAAATGCCACAGCACACTTCCCAACACACACTAACATCTCAGTGTTGGCAGTTGGGTTTATTAGCTTCATTCATAGCCAAATTAACATGGAGAACCTGGTACAAGTGCAGTAATGGGGTGGAACATTCTAGAACAGGTGTATTTAATTAAAATTCTGTTAGAGGAAATGTACTCAAGCAAAGGTCCGGAACATCATAATGTCTAACCTGCATTCAGTGCCATAAACTGTATACTGAAGTAGATTTTCTTATATCAACATCTTATGTCGCCAGCAACTGTCAAATCAAATACAAGTACAATTCAATAATATGTTAAATAATGTCTCATAGTGACTCTTCACACGGCTGCTTTCAATAACCACCACAGTGTCAGAACCTATGAGACTTTGGAACTGCCCGTGGGAAGGATAAACATGTAAGACTCTGTCTATTCTTGGTTAAACGCTCTGTTCTGACTCGTGTTCTTCTCAGACGGCTGTTTGAGGCCGCTGTGTGAGTCGAAGCGCTCATAATAATGCATGGGTCTGATTGACGTAGAAGCATCTCGTGTGATATTTACAACACGTGATTGGTCTGTGGTTGTCCTGGGCTACTAAACCTGTAATGTTAATGCTGGGAAAAGATACTCCGGTTAAAACAGAAACACTCAGTCAAAATTAAGTAATGTTCAATATTTTATTTAAGTTATAGGGCCAGGTGTATTTAAGACAACATCTGGAGCTGAACCTGGAGTCTGCTTATTAGTGTATGTTTCTATGTATTTTTTTTACTGGTGGCTATGTATAAACATTTTGTTTTGTGATGTTTATTGTATTGTAGTTTGTTTCAGTCATTAGCTCGTGAAGTCTCTAACAGTTTCATTGTGTGAAACAATGACAGTAAAATATTGAACTCATTTAATGACAGTAAAACATTGAAAGCCTTTTGAACTCAAATCATTCTGGATTTTTTTGTTTTTTACACCTGTATTAGCGATTATTTGAGAGTGAATGAGGACATGCAGGTGCCTCACCCTGATTCCCGGAGCGCTCCTCTTCGCCTCTGCCTTCAGCCGTGTGGCTCTCAGGGCTGGCTTGGTTTTCTTGTAATCCTGTTTACCTGAGAGGGGTCAGAGGAAACAAACATCACATTTCTGAGTGGAATAATCGTATAAATACAGGAAAGAGCAGCTCTTCTCAGGTGCTTTGCTCTGAGTTATTTAAACCCCAAATTAGCCGTAATTACTCAGTGAAAGGCTGCAATATTTCATACAAAGGCTTTCAGATGTCTTTAATAGCACTTAAATATAACATACCTTTAGCTGCTGTCTTCACTAATTGCTTGAATAGGCAATAGGTAATAATGGGTTTTATTAATGTATTCTTAGTAGGGCTAAATGGACTCAAATACATTATTATCAGTCCGGTGAGGGAGGGCTGTGGTGTTTCTACAAAAGTTTTTTTCAACAGCATTTTACCAGCATTTCCTAGAAGTCCACTATAGGAGCGAGTCTATCTACAATTCACAAGAACATGCACTCACAGACACTTCACAGAAACAGAAGTTATAGCTGTTTTTCCACAGTGAACCCACAGGGCACACATGCCACCTGTCAGAGTGTGTGTGTGTGTGTGTGTGATGAAGAGAGAGCTGAGTGTTTGTCAGTGTAGCTTGCCTGGATAGTTGTTGTATGTGTAATTAAATATAAACAGATGATGGAAGAATGAAAAAAGTGGGAAGGCAACAGCTTGGAGAGGAGGGGGTGGGGTGGTGTTGTGTGTGTTTGTGTGTGAGAGAGAGAGCCTGTGGTAGGCAAAGGGTCAGGCTCAAGGTGCCCTGAATGCTGTCCACACACACGGGCAGTTCAAGTGCACCTTCTGCCTCATTAAGGCTTATTTACATGGAGGAGAGAGAGAGGGAGAGAGTCAGTCCTTATTCATCTCCAACAGCTTGCTGCAGGACTCACTGCCCCCAGACGTCCGTGCTAGACAGTGACCCATCCCCAGGGAGATGCAGGTCTCTCCCACCATAAGGTGTCCCTTCTGGCCGAGCAGAGGGGGTATAGGGAGGTAAATATGTTGCTTCTCTATTCCTGCCCAGAGCGATGGGAATGGATGTTCATGGATAGGCAATAAAACAAGGGCTGAAGTCTAATTTAAATTCCGTAATACATGATTTTAATTTATTGTTGTTTTATTTTATATGTGAATGGTAAATAATGTGTAACAAAAGTAATTTTGAAACAGGTCTATTTTATTTGCCATGAAGTAACTAGTGGTCTAAACGTTGGCCCTGTCATCGAGAGAGTGTGAGGCCCAGTGATGCCTCAGCCACCTGAGAGCACAACTGACCTCGATCTATGGGTGAGTAGAATGTCCCCTACCCCCACTCCAGCCCTGTCTCTCTGCTCGCGGTGCTAGTTATCGTGGTTCAGTGGTGCTGTATTAGCAACAGTTTGGTGGGTTGGGATCACGTCTTGGAGGAGGCAAGTGCTCAGCTCCACCCTCCGGAGGCTGGTGACATTGTGTTCCCTCAGGAACACTCACTGTTGGCAATGGAGAGAGTTGTCTATCCCCCCTCCCCCTCCCCCTCCTCCCCACACACGAAGCTCACACGAGTTGAGGAATAATGAACCTACATGAATGAGCACAAGACAAGTTTGGACCTTGAACTTTGGACCTTCATAGGTAAAAATAATGTGCCATATTCTACCTAGTTACATTGAAACGTGTGCATGATTTCTGAAAAATGCTAACAAAAGGCCAAAAGTGAACGAGCCGCTGACATTTTTTCCTGTATTTACAAGCTTAATATTTGATTTTCCATTTCCACCTTAAATGTTTCACTAGACTAATTTTATAAGACTAATACTGGCATCTTTCCACATTAAATGTGCAACTAAACAAGGCTAAGGTTAGCTTTTAAAACAAAAGGCTTATTTCTCATCTTCTTTGTTTGAAACAATCAAACCACTGTGTTTACACCTGTAATCCACACACACACATCTGTAATTTTATACCTTTTCAGAAATAACTTGCTTCTACATGTTCAGGAGAAAATTAGCCTCTGGATCCCTCTTATAGCCCGGCTGGGTTTTAAGCTGCCTCCATCTTTTAAATACATAGCCAGTATTTCCACTCATAGTGCTCCATCTGCAGTCATTGAGCTCTTTAGAGGGATGCAGAAGTTTTTTTGGTCTGGTAACTGTTATCTCTGTTCAATTTCTTGGCTCTATGGCCACAGAATACTGCGTTTTTGTCTGCTATTTTGTGTCATACCTGGCAACCCTGGGTGTGCAAATTTTACTGGGATTCGGCACTGTGCGGTATAACTGAAAATACTAGCCTCGGTATATTGTTTCGTTTTAGCACGTTTCCTTAATCTCTGATACTGCTCGTTTTATGATTTAGTAATTTTAAAAAATTACAAATGACTCCTTAAAGTGGTGCAAAGATAAAAATGAAAAACATAAATTGCATTGCAGAAGTTGCATAAATAAAAGACTTCTTTTCAATTTCTTCAGATTTTTAAAAACATTCAGTGTTAAAGTTATGAATGGAGAATCACAATCCATTTTCCGTCCATATTGTGACATGCCGGAGTCATTACAGCATGCTAGTACTGCTTAATGTCATTCTTTACCCACTCACTGGGGCATGACAACAGAAGAACTATTATAGATGGGACTATATAATAACGTTTTGATGAAAAAGAGAAATTCTGACACTCTTATAAATTCTGCTTGTGGTGATCAGGGGCACGTAATTAGATTTTTTTTATTTAATTTAACCTGCCGGTAAACAGTTTCGATGGGTTGCATGACAGAAACAGATGTGGAGATTGTACTTAAAAATTATTTTAATAATGTTCTGATCATTTAAACAATGGTTCAGAAACTGCTCAATAACTGAAAACAACTAAATCCAATGCAGTTTCTAGATTAGATTGAAACACTCGACACTGACAACACTGGCAAACACTTTGAATGCATCCATCTCGTGAATCACTCACTGCCGTAACACACACATCCATAAAAAAGCAATTATTCCAGCTTCAAAGCACTTAGCCCACACCTTCAGAGATACACGCTGCACATCATGTTCGCCTCTCATTCTCCACGTCTAAAACAATTCACTGTTGCACCTGCAGTAATTGTACATGGTGTGGAAAGCAAACCTCATTTTGTTCGCAGCCAGCAGGGAGAGATTAGGTGTATGTCTTATTTTTGCAGAAACTTCCTGTTGTGGAGCAAATGCACACAACAAACAGATTCAACCATCTGTTCCAAATGAATAGTTAATCGTAACCAAATCAAAGTCATTGCTGTGGGAATGTGAATTAATTCTTTATACACTGAGATTTTGTGGCCTTGCTCATGCACTGCTTCATGCGCCATTGATTTCTACAAGGCCTTTCACTCTGCGTTCAGCGCTGGCAACTACCACTGCTTTGGCCTCTTGGCTTCATCACGGCTGTGTTCAAATCGTTCTTCTGCAGGAGAGAGGAGAGCCTCTGAGCATCCAAGCCATCGTGATCCAGGCTACCTCCAGCAGGTCATACCATCCCAAATACTCCAGCGCTCTACGGTATAAACAAGCTCGGCCCGTCATACAGAAATGTGTCCAGATAAATCTGATGAAGTAGACTGTCTTACAGAGTTGATGTATCTTCAGAAGACACATCTAACCTTTTGAAGGACCTCCAATCCAACATCAAATGAACCTCCAGCTGAACATAATATGGATCTCCTCTCTTCTCGTGTCAATCTTCAATTTGTGGTGCCTCTGATTCAGCTTCAATTTAAGCTGCCTCCAGTTGAGCTTTCAATTCCAGTTACAAGCAAATCTTTTCTGAAAGACCTGCTGACCTTCAAATGAAACTCCAGCTTAGCATCAAAAGGTTCCTCATTTCCGCATCACATTTTACCTCCAGTTCAGCTTCAAGTTATGATGGCTCCAGTTCTGCCTCAAATTGCGGAAATTTCGGTACAGATTCAAATTCCAGGGCATTTAATTCAGCGTCAAATGGATTTCTAGTCCAGCTTCAAGTGGATCTCTGGCTTCAAATGGACCTTTGGTTCAGCTCCAAATGAAACATCAGACTAGCTCTGAAAGAACACCCTCCAGACCAACATGAAATGGATATATCATCCAGCATCAAATAGCTCTCTAATCTAGCTCCAGAAGAACATCCAGTCCAGCTTCAATTGGACCTCAGATCCAGTCCAGCGCTTTCTCCTGGCACAATCAAATTGCATTTGATTAACAGAGGAGAAAACACTTTCCAGTGCGTGCTGGATAAAGTGCCATGCAATTATTGCTCTTTTTAGAGACGAGTTCCCATGTTGAAGCAGCTCGAGGAAAGGATCAGACGGGTGCACAATTTGTGTGTAGCAGTGACCAATTACATGCTCAATGAAGGAGTGCAGGAGGCGGGGGAGAGGAAAAAAAAAGCAATCAAGAGCACAACGACTGACAGGTTTGTCTTTGGCAAAAAAGGCAGGTGCACAAAGCGGCAGGATGCTGAAGCACACAGCCGGCTCTCACACTCCTGCCTCACACAGAGGAGCGCAGAACCTTTGTGACAGGGCTATGGGCAACGTTGTTCAAAATTAAAGTTAAAAGCAGTGTGATGCGTGATTGGAGAGGACAGCCCAAAATCCTGGCCGGGGGCTGGGGTGTACTGGCAGCACTGACAGTCCGGTGACAGGCCACTGTGCTTGAGAGAGAGAGAGAGAGAGAGAGAGAGAGAGAGAGAGAGAGAGAGAGGGAGAGGGAGAGAGAGAGAGAGGAAGGCAAAACACTGACAACATCCATCAGCAGGAAACAGCACTGCAGGCTGACTCCCACCACATGAGAGCCATTTGGCCCTTGTCTCTCACATCACATCACCAGCCCTTCACTGCAGCAGAGGAGAAAAAAAATACACAAAATCACATACACACACACACACACACACAAATACAAAAGCTGAGACGCCTCGAGAACCCCCAAGAACACACAGCAAAGTGGAGACCGAAGTTGTTTGCCTATGGGATAACTGCGTGACAAAGCCAGAAAGAGCAGAGAGTGAGAGCCATCATATCTCCAGCTGAATGACCGCTAACACACAGACGATGGCTCCGCTAGGTGACAGCTCTCTACACTCCATTATGAGGAGTAATGATAGTATTTAAGGACAGTGTGTCAACATCAAGACGCTTGACATCACAAAAGCTCACCCGCTTGGGAAAAAAAAAGAAAGAGCTAAACCTGACAGGACATAAATTACCTTCCCATTGCGATTTCAAATTACGATGTGTATTCTTTCCTTTGTGTCGCTTTGAGCTATTTCGGGCGACTTTTCTTTTTGTTAAACAGCGATTCGCTGAAATTGGCTGATGGAGGCTCTTTTCAAAGCAAAACCGAGACGGGGGGGAGGTGGTAGAGGGGAACTCTTATCGCCCATAACCCGCTGTTATGTCTCTGAATTGATGAGATTGGAAAGGATAGAAAACAAAATAGAATATGTCTGAGATTCGGTGGATCCAGCAGGTGTTCAGCTTGTTATGTTGCTTCCACAGTCTTGCGGCAGAGGCACAATGAGAGAAGGTGACGGTGCACAACAAGCTAAATAACCCTACTAAAGGCGGCAAAATGAGATCACATCAAATCAGGCTCATGAGACGGGAGCTTTCCGCTGGAGACCACTGACTGAGATGCAGCCTCTGCGATATCACGAGCCCTGCGCAGATCAGGAGGCTATGGCTACACCATGAAACGGTGGATCAACAACATGGAGGAAACACCTAGCCCAGTTCCATCTGCACAGGCACAACTAACACACTTCAGCCATCTCAAATTATATCCATCTGAGTGGTCTATACTGCGGCTTATAGTCACCTCCACACGACAAAAGAAAGAACAGTTCACATAAGTCCTCTTAACCAAAATACAATCAGGAAAGACAAGTTTGCTTCAAATATTTTGCTCAGGAACTATGAGGATAACGTAGCTAACAAGGGACAAAGGCCCACACCTCATCATTTACCACTATGGAGACTACATTCATTTCCTTTCTTAAATTGGCCCACACCACCACCATCTCCACTCTACCTCCACCCTGGCTGTTTCTACTCCAAATCTCCCACACCAGCCCACAGCTAGGACACAGTATCTCTGATATATATTGGTGAGCAGAGCAGAACCACACACACACACAAAAAAAAAAAAAACATTTGTTTAGGAAACATTTTAGCACTGTTTCCTAAAAATTTAAATGTTCATTTGTTTTTGAGCACACAGAATTTATGACAAATTCACTCAAAAATGGTAAATGCAAATATGTTGTGACTGGCCAAAACTTCAAATTAAACTGTGGTTCATTGACCACAATCTACACCAAGACCACAGCATATTGAAACATATTTTACATACATTTCATCTAATATTTACAGTGAACCCTCGTTTTTCGCGGGGGGTGAGTTCGAAGACCACCCACGAAAAAACGAAGTAGAGGAAAAACGAAGTAGAGGAAAGATATTTTTTATGTATTTAATGAGTATTTACTTAAAACCTTCCCTGTGCTGATAACAACCCACCCTTTGCATTAAACAGTCATTCTATGTTTTTCAGCTGGAACTACATGTGATATCTTACCAGTTTCTTTAATAGAGTCATTCCTAAGCTGTGATTTAGCGTAAGTAAATTTCACTCGGATGTGGACGTGAACAATACATGTACTGTACGTAAGAAATACTTGTAAATGATATATTTTGTCACCTGCAGGCCCAGTCTAATACATGTAAAAAAGCTCCCTTGAAAAAACCCGCAAAGTAGCGAATCCACGAAAGATGAACTGCGAAGTAGCGAGGGATTACTGTATATTCAAAATGCAGAAATCAAAACACTTGATTAAAAACAATACATGAATCGTTTGTCTTATAGGTACAACCCAGTAATCCCAACCTAGTAGGACAGTGCCACATCGTATCATGTGCAATAATATCGCAAAAATGATTTTAAAAATCTATATCTTTATTATCGTGATATTCTGTTTACGAAACGCATCATTGCAGTTACACGTAATATGGCATACTTTCATTACATGAGTCATTTAGGCACATCGACATGTACGCCAGAAATTGGCTCTGCGTTCAAATATTTGCTCCAAAAGAGGAGTGACTTCAGTCATGTGGAGGTGGTTTAGATATAAAATATCAATATTCTAAATTTGTTTTATAAAATTTCAGAGTCTTGGTAAACTACAATTGTTTACAAAATAAGCAAATGTTTACACATTTATTTCTTGTTTATTCTGAATGTTTGAAATTGTTAGATTTGTACTTCAATAAAATGTAATTAAATATAATTTACATAAAAAATTAAATATATTATTAAATTAAAACAATTAATGTTAATATAACATTTATTTTGTTGCAATTGTGTGTTCTCGAAATTGATAAAATTAGTTTTCAGTGTATTTTATTGCCAAGAATATCGTTATCGCCAAAAAAAACTGAAATATCACAATGTTATTTTGGGCCATATCGCCCAGCCCTACAACCTAGTATAAAAAAGTTGAATTTATGCTATGTAAACGGTGTGAATCTAAAGAAATGTATGTCCAATTGCTGTGAAACATCAGTTTTGAAACTTGCTGTTGGAATTCGTAAAGAAGAAGTTCTACTTGAATCTCTTTTATTCACATAAAAATAAAACTCTTTGCCCTGCTCTCCTCTATAGCCTGAGGTTCTCAGAGCTTATATTCCTCTGTGATATTAGTGATTGACACTTGTTCTGTTCTTTTCTTCTTTCTGCCTGTGCATGTTTCGACTGACAAGCATTGGATGCTCTTTAATAAAGCTACTCTTCACATGTAGCACATGTATCTTTTCTTGGCTTGTGGTTTTGTGCATTTTACTATATAAAAACTCATGAGCGAGTCTATTTCAGTTTACTTCACTACGTACAGCATGCTTTAATATGGGTGTGAAAATCTGCACCAAAGTGAGTTTGCAGCATGAGCGAAGAAGGAACTTTAAGAAGTTTAAGTTTGATCTTCGATTGTAACGTTGTAAGATGATGAGCAAATTATAATGAACTCACCAAATAAATATTTACTTGTAAGATTCTAATGTAGTCCTGTTTTAAGTCAACTCACCCTAGGATAAGACTGGACAATAATTCAATATCAATAAATATCACAATGTAAAAGGTTTCAGTAAAAAAATGATATGATTTTTAAACACATTTTCAATATTTTAATATACATTATATATCACTGACTGACAGGCATTACATATTCTTGTTGGTTCTTTGAAGTGTTTCAGTGAATTTTATGTTGTTTATATTGATATCAAGATTATATCCTATCGACCAAAATTAAGAGCTATATTGTGATATGAATTTTGTCCATATCGACCATCCTTACACTAGAACATTGACTTGTGTTTGGTTTGGTTATACTGAATGACATTCATACAACCTGTTTAGGTCGTATTCTCTGGGTCTTCACAATGTTAAGCAAGACACAGAGCACACAGAATCCTGGCTTTAGAGATTGGTTCAAAACGTATTATACATTATTTTTCAAAAATATTTTTATTTTATGATTGCATTCCTTTTAAAATACTCCTTAATATTCCCTCTGTCCATTACACAGTGTCTGTGCCTTTGTTACATTTCTTGTTTTGTAGGAATGAAAAGAGCAAATATGTGGTAACAAAAAAGATCCAAAGAAACAGGCATAACACTGTGCCATTTTGTGTGTGGGAGGGTCAGAGTGACACACAACTGTGCCAAACCAAATGTCTCATGATTCATTAATGTCAAGGGGACTTTTTGTTGAGGGACCTAATCTGACCCAGGTCTCTTGATTTCAGTTCTCTGTGTTTTATTACAATCTGTGAAAGGAAAAATTAAACTGCTGAAATAAGGGAGAAAAGGGTGGTTTTCTCAATTCTCTTTAATAAACTGCTGTGTGAATATTTGATGAAGGTTACAAAGAGGCATATTTTCAAGCCCTAAGGAAAGCACGCAGCTCCACAGAGGAGTAACTCACCGATCTGTTTGCGGTACTGATCGACCGGCAGCCTGGCAGCACTCGCATCCTTCTTCCCCATCCTTTCCTGAGAGAAGAGTAGTAGAAAAAAAGGAATATGTGAGGAGAGAGTGAGAGAGCTGCAAAACCTAACCTTCTGCTCAAAATGTCAAATAACACTGCAGTCCTCAGGGATATTTTTTTGAAAGTTTCCAGATTTCAAACTCTTCAAACGAGTCAAATAATATTTTTTTTTTACTTCAGCATAAGCTGTGATACCTTACAAAGCCAAATATGCAAGGGATTTTCAATCTGTTTTTTTAACTAGCAGTAGATAAAAACAGGAATCTTGATGCATCTCTGTGAATTTTAATTGTGTGAGTCATCTCAAAAAATACTGACATTAAGTAATTCCACTCTGCAGTTCAGTTTTCTCATGCCTGCAACAAAAGCTGCAAAAGCAGTGGAGCAGTGTGTTCATTTTTACAATTGGTATAATTGGTGTACATTCCACATGGGAACCCCCCACAGAACCACCAGAGAGCAAAAATGGTTTGGGTGGTGGATCATTTTCAGCACTGCAGTGACTCTGATGTGGTGGTGGTGTGTTAGTGTGTGTTTTGCTGGTATGCATGGATCAGACACAGCAGTGCTGCTAGAGTTTTTAAAACCCTCAGTATTGGGCGACACAACGTCAGTGTCACGACAGCACTGAGAATGATCCACCACCCCAATCACACCTGCTCTGTGGTGGTTCTGGCCTTTGAAGAGCAGGCTGAAATGGGGATAAGGAAGAATGCAGAGAAACAGGTGGACTAAACTCTAGTCTGTAATTGTAGGACTACAAAGTGCAACTCTAAGATCACTGGAGCTGGCTTCCTGGTTCCTAATTCATACTGTTCAGTGTAGACCATTAAAAGGGTTTAATTTTATTTTCAAACCTTCTCCGCAGACGTTAACAGAAACCGAATCCTGAAACTCAGTTGAAGTTTACGTTCCACGTCCATCTCCCATTTAAATTCTGCAGCTATTTTGACCATCACATCTACAGGAAAGGGGCTTTCAGTGTCTCTGATTGATTTCCATAGCAACTGTGGAAGAAGCGCGGGAGGACAAAAACCAGCCTAGCGCTAGGTTACTTATTTACACATTCCCATATTGGTTTGGAGGCTATTTTTCCAACCTATTTTCTTTATACGTGCATTAACTGCACAGGAACATTCACTAGAGCTTTGCTATGAATCAGGCAGGGAAGCTTCTATTAAGATTCCATCCCTGCACCACCTTGCAATAGTATTTCCAATCAATACCACTGCCTTTGTTACAGATTGGGAAAAAGCAAGCATGAGCCAAAGGGCAAGCCTGTGTTTCTGATGATGTTTAAAGTCCTCTGACCTATTCACTCCCAGAGAAATCAAGTAGAGGACCTCTGGCCCACTCCGCTTTGACTCATAAACTGGTGCTCCTCTGAGGAAATGTGGGTAGGCACAGCGAGCACCATCAAACTGATCAGCATAAGCTGTAGAGGTGCAGAGGAAGGGCGAGAAAGTAGAGCATCACAAAGACATTTACCCACTGTAGCCATTCATGAAGGACGACTGTAGGGGCTCACAGCTCCCCCAAGACTGCCTATGTGAAATACATCAGTAGGAATTGCAGTCATCCAGCTCTTTATGCTTTTAATCTCTACCTTAAGGTGATGTAATTACAGCGTGTCAGCATGCAACAAGAAGGGGGAAAAAAAAACAAGGCGGAAAAGGATGAACGACTTTCACAAAGACAACAGAGGAAGACAACTATTAGAGCGTTTACCCAACACAGAGTAGACCCTCAGGGCATCCCACCCCACATGACAAAATGCTTACTCTCCAAAAGACTGTGACCAGTGCAGGAAGTGGACAAGGGCTGCTGAACGCTCCCGCACCTTCAGGCACTCTTCAGGCAGTCTTCCTTTTGAAGATTCAGCTTTGGGGCCAGGAAGCAAAGGGTTTCACTGAGCATGTCATTAGCCAATTCCTCAAATGGCCATGAATGACCTTTTTTTCTGCTCCAGGATAAATATGACTAATAGAGGCTTCCCACAAGGACAACTCTATTGGTAATTCCAACCATCGCCACTTAATAAAAGAAGGCTGCACATCATAGATCCTGAACCAAAATAATAATAATAAAAAAAGAACTTTTTCTAGCCACAGTGAAATGCGCAGTGATGAGAGCTGGAGAAGATGTGGACGATCCAAAATAGGGCCAGAGTTAGCCAGAGGCTGTGTACGCTGCTGCTTTGAAGACTCAGATTGAGAGCAGAATCTCTTTAATGCTGCCCCACTACAAAGGTTTCAAAGTGAAAGAGATTCAAGATTAAAATTAGCACCTCGGGCACTGAGAATTTTATATACACCGATCGGCCACTACATTAAAGCCATCTCCTTGTTTCTACAATCACTGTCCATTTTGTTGGCTCCAATTTATACAGGTGCAAAGTGAAGTTCTACAGTCGTTACATACTGCAGTCTTTTTGGCTTTTTCATTTCTGTTTTTCATTGATCAGGACCCCCACATAACAAGTTATTATTAGAGAAGTTACATCATTGTCTTCACTGCAGTGACACTGATGGTGGGGATGTGTTAGTGTGTATTATGCTGACATGAGTGTATTGGGAGTATGAGAAAGAAATGACAGTTGTAAAATTTTGTAAAAAATGTAATCACAATTCAATTGTTAAAATGTAAACACATTTTGTAACCATTTCATGTCATATCCTGCTGTGAACAATAAATACACTTCAGAGATATTTAGGAGATTCATACAGATTGAACCTTAAAATTAACATTCATATTTAAATTCATTCATTCATTATCTGTAACCACTTATCCAGTTCAGGGTCGCAGAGGGTCCGGAGCCCACCTGGAATCACTGAACACAAGGCAGGATCACTCCCTGTAGGGGGCGCCAGTCCTTCACAGGGCAACACACACTCACATGTACACTCACACCTATGGACACTTTTGAGTCGCCAATCCACCTACCAACTTTTGAACCGTGGGGGGAAACCTCACAGACAGTCACCCGGAATGGGACTTGAACCCACAACCTGCAGGTCCCTAGAGCTGTGTGACTGTGACATTACCTGCTGCACCATATTTATTCATTCAACCGCTTATCCAATTCAGGGTCGCGGTGGGTCCAGAGCCTACCTGGAATCATTGGGCGCAAGGCGGGAATACACCCTGGAGAGGGCGCCAGTCCTTCACAGGGCAACACAGACACACACACACATTCGCTCACACCAACGGACACTTTTGAGTCGCCAATCCACCTACCAACGTGTGTTTTTGGACTGTGGGAGGAAACTGGAGCACCGGGAGGAAACCCACACAGACACAGGGAGAACACACCAACTCCTCACAGACAGTCACCCGGAGGAAACCCACACAGACACGGGAAGAACACACCAACTCCTCACAGACAGTCACCCGGAGCGGGAATGGAACCCACAACCTCCAGGTCCCTGGAGCTGTGTGACTGCGACACTACCTGCTGCGCCACCATATTTAAATGAATGTATAAATATGTTGTTAATTATGTAGTAAGAAGCTACTCAAACTGTACTAAGGTTGACATCTAATTCTAAAATATTATAGAATACCAAACCAAAAGGTTCATATATTCAAGTGAGAAATATTAATTTTAAACACTTTTATAGCCATTAATCCTAAACCAGAGAACCCATGGCACTTTAAAGTAAGATTTCTGGGGCTAGAACTGAAGAGCACAACGTTCACAAATAAGCCCAAAAAAGACGTGTAAGAAATGCCAGTGCTGGCAACAGAGGTCTTTATCTAAAAATATAAACGAACTTGTTTTAAATAAATAATACGTATTTTTTAAGTTCAGTGTGAATTAATGCCACGTTGAACAGTTTTTGTGTACTTGTGGACATTAAGGCGTTCGTTTTTCAAACGTATTCCGCCAAGCCCCGCCTTTTGTAGCCTCTTACAGCCATAATTGGACAGAAAACAACAATAAATCTCGCCTCCTGTGCTACGATTGGCTAAGACGTCAATAGACGAAAGCAGTCCACCAATAGAAATAGATATTTGATTTACTGTGGACTAGGACAACAACGCCTCGCCAAATGCCAACACATCAGCTATGTTCCTGTAGTTCTGTTTTGACCAGAGAAAGACAGACATCAAATCCGTCCAATCACAACACAGCCCACACAAAATAGACCAATGAAATGCTACCAAACAGTCAGACAACACTGTTGCTAGGCGATCTCTGCAGAAATGCTACAGCAACCGATGTTTTGAAGAGACAGTAAGAAATACGTGAGCCGTAGTTTGCTCTAATTACACTGAAATATCACATTTCATATTTCTGTTAATTTCGGCATTTAGAAAGTGCATAAAATGCAGTGTTTCTCAGAGGCTTTTACCTTACCAGCCAGGACACAAAGTGAAGACTCTGTTCAAAAGCAAGTTCCTACTTCAGTCTAACGACCTCAGAAGCTGCAGCCAATCAGCATCCACTGGTTCCCAGCCCACTGATTTCTTCAAGCTACAGTACCACAAAAACACAACATACCGTTCATGACATGTATTATTACGGATTCATTACAAACAGGTATCAGTAACTTGCAATCAAATTATAGACATTCTTAAGGTTTACCTTTACTGGAGCAAGGGAACTTTAATATTATAAATGTAACAAGATCTTACCCTAAGGAGTCACACCATATCTTTCAATATATCTATTGAGTTTTAATGGCAACATCTGATAGAGGGGAACTGCAGTTCTCTCTGGTTTATGATCATAAGCTCAGCGCCTTTTACACTTTCACTGTGTTTACTTTCATGCAGTCTCCCAAATATAGAGTGAGATCCTACCTAAATAATGTGAAACAGCAAAAAATAAATAAATAAATAAAATAATAATAATCCATCCATTATCTGTAACCGCTTATCCAATTTAGGGTCGCGGTGGGTCCAGAGCCTACCTGGAATCATCGGGCGCAAGGCGGGAATACACCCTGGAGGGGACGCCAGTCCTTCACAGGGCAACACAGACACACACACATTCACTCACACACTCACACCTATGGACACTTTCGAGTCGCCAATCCACCTGCAACGTGTGTTTTTGGACTGTGGGAGGAAACCGGAGCACCCGGAGGAAACCCACGCGGACACGGGGAGAACACACCAACTCCTCACAGACAGTCACCCGGAGCAGGAATCGAACCCACAACCTCCAGGCCCCTGGAGCTGTGTGACTGCGACACTACCTGCTGCGCCACCGTGCCGCCCAATAATAATAATAATAATAATAATAATAATAATAATAATAATAATAATAATAATAATAATAATAATAATAATAATAATAATAATAAAATAAGAGTACCCACATTTGGAGCAGTTATAAAGAAATATTCTTTAGAGATGAAAGAATATTTCATTTTATTCATCTCTTTTCATAATTTTCAGTATTTGGAGGTCTCTTCATTGTTTCTCTGCCATGCACAAAGAAAGACGGCCTATATCTGACCAAGCCACTTTGTTCATTTCCTTGTTTACTGACATTAGGGTTTCATAAAACATTAGGTTGGTTTCCAGCACACAAATAGACTGGACAGCAGCATATGTTGAGGAAATGTCTTCTGGATTTTATAAAAAGTGGTTTTTGGTTAAAATCATGAATGTCACCTTTAAAAAATGTAATTTTTACTGCTCCTTTAAGAGATGGGGTTTTGTGATATACCAGCTACATTTGTGTGGGAGATGTGGTAGTGAAAAACGTGTAGCCATGTATCTAGAGGGATCTATAAAGCTTATATAACCAAGCTATAATATGTTTCAAAAAGTGGACAAACTCAGATACATTGGTGTTTGTTGTTTTGGTGACTGTGTTTTATAAGGAGGCCTTTTCACATGTATGCTTTCACCAACATATAAATTATTTTATTCAGTTATTTGACTCCTTGGTCTGTGTTGCTGGTATTACTGGTTTAAAGATGGTACTCCTCATGCTCATTTATAGTCTTGATCAGTCAGACTGTGTCTGTTTGCAGGGGTAGTAATGTTGTTGTAGTATACCAGTTAACAAGCTTTAAATGTCATAAATGTGAATAAACATGATTCTTTAATCTCACATGTGGCCAGGATGGTACAAAGTTATTATGAAGCCTGGGCTACAGAAAATTATATTACCATACCTGCAGGTACTATATCAGGAGTGTGTGTGTGTGTGTGTGAGAGAGAGAGAGACAGAGAGAGAGAGAGAGAGACAGAGGGAGAGAGAGTGTGTGTGTGTGTGTGTGAGGGGAGTACTAAAAAAGCACTGTCCCTGTCCTTTTTTTTCTTTCCAGTTTCATCATTTAGCAGCAATTTACATTTCTTTTGTCATGAATTTTGTCTGTGTAATTGCATCCAGTCTTATTGCTGCCTGGGGCAACATGGATTACAGAGAGGTTTTGCCACTGTTTGTAACTTATTGAAGTTTAAAAATGATTTTCCGCTCTCCAATGGGCAGCTGATTTGCGAGCAGCACAGCAGTAACTAATAGATTTAATCGTCTTATAATGGGCCTGTATAATGCAGTATTCCCTCTGTGGAGAACATCAATATTGAGCACTTTAACACCATGTTTGATGTGAGGACATGAGCCCAGTGACATTTGTAGGCTGTCTTGTAACGTCCCTGGTTGTCCTCTACAACACTGCCTGGAGCAATTTATCCCAGTGTGTCCTCAGTGTGAATGTTCTATAAGATCAACACAGCGCAGCTGTGAATAACATTTTCCCTGAAAAGCAAGAGACAGTACTTAGGCCTTTTGTGGTACAGTGTATAAAATTACAAGTAGCTAACGTATGTGTGTGTGTCTGTGTGTGTATATATATATATATATATATATATATATATACATACATCAGTGGCAGATGCTGGTCTTTCAAGGAGGGGAAGCTCAATTTCGGCCTACATCATTAATCATCACGTGTCGGTTTATTTATACGTAAATTCTACCCTCCGCCTGTGCTCCCACGGATCTTTACACCAAAGGATCGCTGATTCGCTCATTTCGCTGTCAATCAAAAAGGGATTCAGCCTCAGACAGATCATCCAATCATCATGCAGAAGCTGAGCGTCCGGGCCAGCCGAGGCCAGCCCACTGCCCCATAGACCCCCAGAAAAGCTGAGCGTCCGATGGGCGGGACAAAGCCCAGCATTTATCCAATGACTCGTCTTGTTTCGCTGCACTTCGCTGCTTCGCTATTGAACTCTGTGGACGCCATTTAAAACACTGTGAAACTGCGGGAATGATTGAGAGGAAAGACGCGTCTTTACCAGTGATAAGAAGCTGATTCTGAACAAAAGTTGAGCGCGTTGTAGTGCATATTTATTCAATGACATGTACACACAACAGTATATATTTGATCACATATTTTTTTACATTTTAGGGGAAGCTGAGCTTCCCTTGCAGTCTTAGAGCAATCACCACTGATATACATATATAGCTTGTTGATAAATACACAGCACTGTTACGTGCAGCACAAGGTCTCTGGGCGCCTTCTCTTTCAAATGTTCAGATAAATCATGGCAAGTGTACCAAATTAAGTACAGCAATGCTTTGCTTATCATTTGTTTTGCATAATTAATTTCCACTCATTTGCATTCAGCATCCAAATGCATTGTCAAACTGATAAATGCAGAGAGCTTAAGGCTCAATACGTTCATTTGATGGGGAAAAAAAATCATCCTTCACCAGTGCTTTTGGACATTAATGCTGTATTTGAATGCACTATACCAAGGCAAAGTGTGATAACTCAAAATAGAATATTTCCCACAAGACTATAATTACTAAATGAAAAACTGCGCTTGTCAAAGAATCTATTATTTATGTCAAGTGACAAATGAATTCTCATCAGCATTTATGATGTTGCGGTATCTTCTAAACAGCATCTCAGGAATGGTTTATATCTATCACAGATACCTCAGCCCTTAGTTCAGTACAGTGATGTTAGCTGTTGGCATCAAATTTACAATCTGTACACTATACAACAGCCCCTGTGCTCCATTAATCAGTGCATTAGGTTAGGGAGTAGATTATCTGTTTAGAAAATTAAACCCCTAGAACTGGACTTTCGGCCACTGTAGTAGACTGACACTTGCACACACATATCATCACTGTCCGAGGAAGAACATGTAGCTTTATTTTTGTCAGTTTGTTCTTTGCTACCTAATTAGAACACAGCAGATGTCCCTCACACTGTGTGGATATTTCACAATGAATGGACCAATAGAAATGCTCCAAAATTACTTGGAAAAAAAATCTTTTACATTGACTTCTATTGAAAGTTAAGAAGGTTTTTTCCTTACTATTTTGTAGATACGTGCTTTTCTTTTAACAGTGACATTACACATATTCGTCCATCACTGTTCAACCCTCACACACATTGACAATAAGAATTTATATATTTTTTTCTGATCAGTTCCATTATCAGAGGTATATCAAGTGATAATGTAGTAGCATGCAATTTTTTTCTACATCTACTGATGTTTGTGCTTAATATAATCTTATAAATATTAATACGTTTCCGTATACAGTAATGTAACATGATTATATTCTATTTTCATGGTCCTTTGATCATGAAATGTTCATACTAAAAAGGCAACACTTGTTTTCATAGATGGTATTCAGTGGTGTTTGTTTTAGTTCAAGTTTACACATAGTTAATTCTTAGTGACCATGTCATTGAATCCTCAATAAATCTGCGCAAATAAGTCTGTTTGTCGCCGTAGTGCACTGCTGTGTTATAAACTCATTTCATCTTTGCAGTAACTTTAATCATGAAAGCTTTCTCCACAACTTTCCCTGTCTTGAGAATTAGAAACTCCAGCCTCTAAACTAATGTGCTCTGTTCTTATTCCCAGCCCAAAGTTATTGGTTTGAGAGCAATGTAGGAGTACGTCATCCTGTTTAATATTCTTATCTTCCCCCCCATGACATGCCTGAAGTCTGTGGTGAATTCTCAGCTCTATCGCAGCGCTACAGGGGTCCCTCACTGACAAAACCGCGTAAGCACAGATAGCTCCAAAATGAATTTGGGCTCGAGAGATGCAGCGGCTTATAAACCGCTTCTCTGCTGATAACTGCTTATCTGACCATAAAATTTGTCCATTTCACTTTGCTCATTATCAGCACACTGGGATGAAATGTGAAATGCATGGCTCTGAGTGCATCTCCAGCATAAACCAGGCAACAGCCGGCCCACATCACCACTCTGTGCTTTTATTTTAATCCCACTCTATCACAGCATTATCACAAATTAACATTATGTCTGATTATCACCTCTGATGTTAAAATTGTAACCATTAAAACCAAATTTGTCAACAGTATCCTGTAAACCAAAGCCACAGTACTATAAAGAGAAGGCCAGCTCAAATGCATATATTTAAGTCATTGATCTTAAAGAACACTCTAGTGAAAATCAAGTATTCAGTCTTGTTCACATGTCCATATGGTGTTGTTTTTGCAGTGTTAAAATGGCAGTTTTCTGATGTCATAATCCTATGGAACAAATTCCACCAACTTGCAGGGCACTGATTTCAAGCTACATGTGAACTGCCGATGGGTCCTGGAAATAAGACTGGGACTAATTGCATATTCATGGTTCAGTGCATAATGAATGAAGTTAAAGGTGTAGTTTTATCTGAGCCACTTTTAAGGCATTTGGAGATTTGTATTATTGGAAATTATTACTAAGCATGTAATTTTGATAAACAGAAACGTCTTTTTAAGGATATAATCAATGCCTGGGGAAGGACTTTCTGAACTGATTATTAAAATTCTGCAGCATAGTTGAAGCAAGTGAAACCTATTACCTCTAGCTGATTAGCTTTATGTAGAAGTTTCACATTTCTCAGTGATGGACAGAAGTGTAGCCACAGAAATAAATCCACACCAATGCAGACAGCAGGTGTTTATTTATTTATTTATTTATTTATTTATTTTTAACCTGAAGTTGGACTTTAAATATTTGAGAGATATATTAGTTATTCCATATCTTTTTACAGAGATGGTGTTACTAATAATAATTACATTAGTACTTGCTAAAAGTAGTTCAACTAGGGAATAGTTGACTATAGACAGTAAAAAATCAAAGCAACATTAGCCTTTTTGTGATCATTTTTTGGTTGTTCTGTCAAATTATTTAGCCTAATTACAGAACTATAATTAGAAACCAGGAACTGTATAGGGATCCTTCATTTTTCAGAATCTCCTGATTTTCCAGGGGGTTTATGAAGGAATTACAGTTTCTGAACTGTTACTAGAGTGAAACCTTTAGAAAAGTAAAACAATCCCTGGTGTGTGAGCATTCTTGCGGTTTTATTTCTTTTAGCATCTGGATTTTTCAGGCGTTCTGAGTGACCTAACCCTGACACTGACACTAACAAACACTGTGAAACTTCAAGCCTGCACCCCAGGTCAATGAAATGCGAGAGCTCCTGCTTAGGCTTTGTCAAGAAAGAAAAATTATTCATGGTTCAGGGAACTTTCCATGACCTGGGAAACCGGCTTATTCAATTAAGCATGTTAAAGTGTGCAAGTTCACATGCTTCTGCTAGTGGTCTACTGTATTTCATCACAAACACAGTATCTGATGATAAGATGTTCCTTTAGAAGGTCATAAGAAATTGTGTACTTTTTAAAAACGTTGTGAACATTTGATCTACATTAAAAATCGATTGATATTTAATCACACATTATATACATTGTTATGTATGCACTGATACATTCTGTATCAACGGGTTCTTGCCTGCATATCTAACCTTGGCAAAATATGCCAATGAATATTTCATTAATGTCAAGGATGGGTTTTTTCTTCGCGGCATAAAACTGTTTAAACCACAATAAATTCCATTTTTCAATTTAAAAATCACCTATTATATAATCTGAAAGCCCAGAATCTGCACTGAAAGAATGTCATAGAATTTATAGTATTTTATTTTTAAGATATGGCCTCTACAAAGTGTCTATAAAGTGTTTATAAAAAGACCAGTATTAGTAGCTGTATGTGTTGTAAAATAGTGTGGTTGCTTTCCTAGGTTGGCTGTATTTTTCCAGTGTATTTGCGCATCACCAGTATAATAGAGCTTCCCTGTAATGAAGTGATGCTTTATTTGTCTGACTAAGGTAAGAGAAAGAGCTGGCTGCTCTGTCCTGCAGCTGTGGAGGCGTCCCCTCTGAGTGTATTTATCCAGCTGCAGCTGCTGGCTCAACACACTGAAGCCATCAGCCCTAGTGCCCTGGCAAAACCTGCCATTAAACAGCAAAACCTTTAGGAAGCGAGTTACTCCTAACATGTTCACTGCATCAAAATGTTCAGGCTATCTGCTCTTTCAATACAGCCAAACAGGTTATTTGTCGTAATTTCTAGTGTACATTTGTTTACTTTGAGCTGCTAGTTTAAATATGAAATGTGTCATATAAATAAAGCATGCCCTGTGCATTGAAAAAAAAAAAACTTTACTATTGCTTAAAATATTTAATTATAATTAGGTTAACTTCATCAAAACAATAACTACACAGTTACATGTACTTAATCACAATTAACCACAATTGTTTTATATGCTTATATTTGACACTAAAGTATAGATTTTCTTGTTTAAAATAAAGGCAATTGGTACTAGGATTAAACATAACAACATGAGCTTCATCACAGTGGATTTATAACTTTCCCTATTTCAGGAACATTATATTCAACAAAAATTTTAGGAAAACACTTTTATTTTCTTTTAGATTTCCTGTTGATGGTCTTCTAGCTGGGACCAAGGAAACAGAACCAACATCAAACTTTCATCTTTGGAGAAGCTAACCACATCAGCAAGTGTCTCTTTTCCTTTTTCTTTCCCACATTACTCAAACACTGGTGGAAGAAAACCTTCTTAAATGGAAGATCTATGATTTTGGGCAAATGCTGTTCTCACTGGTTTGTTTACATTCTGAAGCTCAGCAATGTGGAATTGTATGTTTGAGAAAAAGTGATTATTGTTTGTAGTTATAATTGCCTGAAATTCAACTTCTCTGTATTACCACAAAAACTCGTTTGTAACTCAAGCTGTGGTTTTGTAGTACGTTTGGTCTGTGTTTTCTTCCATTAGTTAACTATCTTCCTAACTTGGGTACATTTCTACCTGAAGTAAACAGAAACAGCAAAAATAAGTTAATGTTACCCACCTATGGAGCAGGAGCAGAGCAATATCTGCACCTTGGTTCATGCTTTTAAATGTTTGGAGGCCTCTCTGTTGTCTAAAACACATATTAATTAAAACTGTGAACGCTGGCTTTAATGTATTTGAAGAACATTTTCCCTTAAATTGATTTTGAATAGCATTTAGCCAATCAGAGGAGAGTACACCGCTCCTCATCTGGTTTTGATTCACACCACGTTGCTTATTTCATTTCCATAACAACCGATAATCTGCTGTGGAGGGATACAGCAAGAAAAGGCTTTAATATCAGCATGATATACTCCCTAGGGAAGGGACTGTAAAAAGTGTGCAAGTGTATACACACTGTTAGCCTGGAAGTATAGATCCTTAACAGAGACTTCAAAAATGTATTTTTAAAGCCTTTTTTTATATATACCTCAGCATCAGTGGATTGGTTTGGGTAGGGGATGGCCACTGAGATTGCAAACAGCCATGAAGACATTTTGTCATAATTTCACACTGCACGGCAGCATTGTGTGTGTGTGTGTGTGTGTGTGTGTGTGTGTGTGTGTAAGAGAGAGAAAAAGAAAGAGGGCAGAGAATGCCCTTGACACTCTAATTCGGGTCAAGATTTGACCCTTATAGCAATTATCTGTGAACTCTAGAACAGTAGTTGCACAAATTAACACCAATACATGGGCAGTAATCACAGCCAGATGCTGGTGTTCCACCTCTGAAATGTGCCCAACCGTATTGTGCTTATTTAAGGCCATGGCTTTCATAAATCTCTCATTATAGAGGCAGGTAGGTAATGCTTACAAAACCCAGGCCTGTGTGGCCATTACCGAGGTAAGTGCAACGAGGCCTTCCAGAAGAGGCTTCTACTTTATTTTAATTGCTTTGACAGACCACAGGCATAGAAGCATTACTCCTGACCTGTTTTCTTGTTGTTTATATTGATTTGCGACATGTGTGTATGTGTGTGTGTGTTTGCGTTGGTACGCATATACATGGTACTCTCTGCCAACAGTCGGTTTGCCAAGGCGAGCGAGAAGTGAAGCGGGTGAGCTGTGGGCCAATCAGCAGCTGTGTCACATATGCCTCCGATCAATATAAACAAACATGGCTGCCCCCGCACGAGAGCACGATTGACAGGTATGATTCATCTGGTGCCACCGGAGGGCAGGGGAATAATAAGCACAGATAAATCATTTCCCATCACAGAAAAAAGCATGGAGGTTAGCGGGGGACGGGGGCAGGATCATTGGTCTCCCACGGCAACGAGCATGCCTCCCCACACGGGCCTGAACAGTGGGGGAAGATTAAAGCTGCGTGAACCCGTCACTTCTTTAATTCCAAAAACTTCCGCGCCCGCCTGGCTCAGGCGAGATGAATCGATGCAGTGCAGCTCATCAGGGTCTATACCGCAGAGAATATTCAACACAGTCAGTGGGGAGGATTACCCCAGTGTCAAGAGGCAGTGACGGCGCTCCTCGTTTTTTCTGCTCTCGCCTAAATAGCAGCTCATTTCTTCAAATTCAGAGACAGGAGCGTCTCATTGGTGCGGATGCATGGACCCTGACAGCGGCACAGTGAGCACATTGCCAGCCATGATGAGGAGTAATGGCTCGAAACAATATTCCCCCGGGGCCTCAAATTGAAATCCGAAACTGTGATATTGTTTCATCGTGGCACAATTTGAAATGTCAAAACGACTTTGGCAAGGGTCAACCCATCGTGAATCCACAGCAGACGTAGGGAAGATACTGTGGAGAGAGAGAGAAAAAGAGAGAGATAGAGAGAGAGAGAGAGAGAGAGAGAGAGAGAGAGAGAGAGAGAGAGAGAGAGAGAGAAGCTTCCATGGCACACTTCATTTGCACAAGCAGCTTCCTAGGGATGACTGGCTGACAGCTCTGTCTTCACCAGTCTGTGTGAGGAGAGCGAGGCTTGTTCCCCACTGACTCTATTGTAGTGTGTGAGTGTGTGTGTGCTGCATGCACAAGTTTGTCTGGAGCAGAATAAGCTCAGGATTTAGAGCCATGGTGTACATAATATTTCTTACAGCAAGCATAATTTCTGCCTCATCTTTGTGTCTTTTGTCATTAGCTGTTAAATATTTATAGAAATCTGTATAGTGTACTTCCACCCACAATCCAAAAACACACGTTGGTAGGTGGATTGGCGACTCAAAAATGTCCGTAGGTGTGTGAGTGAATGTGTGAGTGGGATAATACTAGTCATTCTGATTTTGTGCTGCATTTTTTGGTGCTTTTCTACTGCACGGTACATTCTCGATGCAGCTCTACTCAGCTTTTTTTTCATTTATTTATTTTTTTAGTTTTTTTGTTTTTGGCAAATTGGGCACCTGGTACTTTTTTAGTACCTGCTCACTCCTGGTTCCAAGCAAGGTGGGTAGGGACAGAATGGGACGTGTAAACATCGCAGAGTTCTGATTGGCCTATTTCTGATGTAATGCAGACCTCCAGCACAAATTATGATTATATATTTGTTATCTCATATCCAACTCACTACAGCAGCTCATTAAATTACGGTGTGTTTTTTGAAGGGGTTCAAACTTTCTTTGGATTGTTGGCTGACAAAAGTCTCCAGCGAGAGCTAGATGGAGCTACAAGGAATGAAAAATCTCTACTGGTTCTCTGCTGTCCTGTTGCTAAAAAAAAAAAAACAAACACATGCAAATGCAGGATGAGTAAACAACACTTAACATTACCACCACTGGGGTTGTGATTTCCAAAGCCCGTTGTTGCCATTAGAAACTATGTTTTCAGATATCACCTGCTACATTTCGGGGTAACCAGGCACAAGGCATTAAAATGAGAGTAGAGTCAAGTAGTGTAGGTACCAGACAGGCATTTCAGTATTCAGTAAGTACTTGTGAAAATAAGTGCTCCTCACTTATGGGCACCTCATGGTTGGATTGAAAACACAGCTATTTAGACATGGTGAGAAATGTGCCATATTGTTTGTTATATAATGTTCCACTAAAGTGTTTAAAAACTCCAGCAGCACTGCTGTGTCTGATCCACTCATACCAGAGCAACAGTTTCACAGAAATGCTAAATATGATCTCCCACTCAAATACCTACTCTGTGCTGGTCCTGTGGGGGTCTTGACCATTGAAAACTCCAGCAGCACTGCTGTGTCTGATCCACTTATAGCAGCGTAACAAACATTAATGCATCACCACCACGTCAGTGTCACTGTAGCGCTAAGAATGATACAACAGGCAATAATATCTGCTCTTTCTTGACCTGTGATGGTCCTGAGCCTGGGTATTTGGTTTTTATGATAATCAAAAAACTGCGAAGCAAACTAGAGCTCACAAGGTTCTTCATAGATTATCTTCAGTGAGAGGAATTTCTGTTTTACACCTGTCACATGTACAACACTGTCACAGCTATCTGCAATGAAAATATTATTCATACACCATTAATAATTCATCTGCATTTGCATCTGCAATTTAAATCTACGTACCAGCTCCTTCAGCAGAGATCATTGGTTAAATTAAAGGAACGTGCCACTTAATCAGGGCGTGCATTTAGATGCATCTGATTAGATGACTGAATATAGAGATTTCTGGATCAGACTGATTTCAGAAGACGGGTGCCATACACTGTGAGCTAGTTTCTGTTCCAGCAGTCTTGCGGATGAAGTTAAAGTTTTCACCTTGGATCATGCAACACATGTTACATCTTGCGATTTAATACAGAAAAGTACATTTGCAATAAGGGGGTCCAGACAAGCGAAAAGGATCACCACGCCTCAGTGAGCTACCAGTCTTTCTCTAAAATCTCAAGGGATAATTTCATCATTACCCATGAGCTATGAAAGCATGCTGTTGCAATGCCTTTGCATCGATGCAGTGTCACTCACCAGCTGCGGGCTTAAGGAGATTCTGACTCCTGTGCGCACCTGCATCCTCCAGGAGCAAACACAGAACTTCAGGAGGTGGAAAACTGAAGGATTCTGGATTGCGCTGGATCAAAGCTACATGCAACCCAGAGGACTAAACACCTACTGCTGAGTTCTCTCTCTCTCTCTCTCTCTCTCTCTCTCTCTCTCTCTCTCTCTCTCTCTCTCAACCCTCATTCAAGCACAGGATTTACTTTTATTGGCATGACAAAAGTACATTTGTATTAAATTATGACACACACACACACACACACATAAAAAAGAATCATGAACATAAAATGTTTCTAGCAATAATAATAACTAATTATCAAATCTATGTGTGTAATAGTAATTAAATAATAATACAAAACAATAGTTATATTAAAATATAGAAAAGGAAATGTTGATTATACAATTTATTTTCTCTCTCTTTCAGTTTTTTCTCTGCTTTTCCCTGCTCTCTCTCCTTTATTCTCTGTTTCTCTCTCCCTCGCCACACACACACATACACACACACACACACAGAAAAGCAACTTACAAATGAATAAGTAAGAATGCACTCCATCTAAATCTTTCACTAATATACAGCTCTACTGAACATCTGTATGATGCGTACATTCCAGACAGTTTTGTTCAGGCCGATTCTAGCCGTGAACAGAGTTTATCTGATTCCAGCATGATGCATCTTGCATAATTGCTACAAAAATGAATTTGTTGCTGCCTAGTTAATGCTGTTAGTGGATTGCTTGCTAATGTGAATGCATTGCAAATTAAAAAAAAAGCCTCTTGTATTCCATTGTAAATCACCATTAACGTAGTGCAGGGCTTGTCGTAATCAAATCATTTACCATCATGTATACAGACCAACAGTGGCTTTCTTCTCTTTTTTCTTCTCCTTCTTAGATTCTGCTCTGCACAAGCCTGGGATGCAAAACCATAATTTATTTGTTTACTTTATTCGCCAGTCATTGTCTAATGAAACCAGTCCAATTACACTTTAATGGGACTTAATGCACACATTTTGTCTTGAAATCAGCATCTGTAATGGGTGCAATATACATATTAGACAGTTTAATTAGATGGCAGTTTAATTGTCTACATGCAGTCCTCCATTAGCATGGCTCTGGATCCAGAACTCTAAGGAGGGGAGGGAGGAAACTTGCTCTTTCCCTGATAGAAAGATTGGTCCAAGTCCAATTAAAGGCACTCGATATGCAACCTGTAGGGAAATGTATAATGGAACAATAGGTTCAGGAGTGCATACTTACATTCGCTCTGTGTTGCTATGGTCAATTTATGGTGTGGGCTTTTCTTCACCCTCACCCACGATTCATTTTCCACTTCTATGAACAGAAATAGAGCAACTGAATTGTCTTTATATAACGTAGACCTAGGCAAGACTATCCATACTGTTTCATTTTTTTTTCTGAAAGCATGAAATTATCTGTAATTTTTCTACTTTAAAAGAGCAAATTTATAATGCTTTCATTATGATTCATGCGTTCACACCTTCATCATTATATAACAATAAGGCCAGTCTCAGTATCTGTTTATCTAATGTGGTGAAAAAAAAGAAAAGAAACAGATGAAGCACTTTGTTTTCCTGAGAGGATAAGAAAAAAAAGACTGTGAAAAGTGTACTGGGTCATTAATTACAGAAAAGTAAACAGGGAAAGAGTGGACAGGCTCTAACACTGCACAGTGTAGGTGTTAAACACAGCAGCTGAGCACCATGGCTTTGGGCACACATAACAGTGAGCTGGACGATAGTGGACAGCTTGCAGAAAAAGGCCTCGCCGTGGCCTCACCTTGAAAGTCAACTTCTCCATTGCTCCATCGCATTAAATCAAAGTCTGCATGGACACGACTCGACGACTCTGCATTACAACCATCACAACACACACTGAACACTGCGTCATCCACTCCCACTGCAACTGAACCCTCCATTCACAGTGAAGGAGTAATACATTCAAGTATTAGTGCAAGTACTGAAGAGCTTTTACACTCCTAAAGTACACCAGGAACAGTACACAGAGGTCCATATTGTCACTGTCACAACAAAACCTATTTTCCACAAACAAATAACTTTACAGATAGGAAGAATCATGTATACCTTTAAAGGGAGCGCACATACAACTCACTTCTCAAAATGACCTCCCAGTTTGTTTCAACCAATTATATTCATCCCCACTTTGTTGGCTGGTAACCAATTTCATTCATTCAGCCAGCGCTGTCTACAGAACAATTTTGAGTATTAATTTTGTACACATGCTTAAACAGAGTCAGTGTAAAATGTTTTATTGGAAGTCATTTTGGAGCATTTCTTTTGGTCCATTCATTGTGCAGTTATTTTATATTAATTTATTTAAAAAAGTAAATAACAAAACTAGAGATATGAGTATGTATAGTCCTAGTACACACTAGTGTCAGAAAGCCAGGTATGATTTTTAATGAAAAATATGGGCATGACCTAAATCAAAATTTTCCAACCTAATTCCACCTTCCCCTGAAACTGGAACCCAAAGTAGGTGGCCATCCCATAAACACTGTTCAAAAGATGGCAAATTTCTTAGCACATAGTTATATCCTCCATGTGTAAAATCAGCCAAAGGAATTTGTTGGAGACAGAACAACATTACAATTCATTTGTATAAAGGAAAATGCATCTCTTTGATTTGTTACTTGTTGTTAAATCGCAGCTAATAATGATCTCCTTCCACAGGAATTGACCGGACCCTTTTGTGAATTAAGTTGTGTTAGTGGTAGCTTATCTGAGTGGGGACTCAAATCATATTCTGTGGAGAACAGTGGCATTATGCACTTTATACACCATACTTTATATCGCTTTCACACATTTACTGCACACATTTACAGTCATACTGTGCCCACCCACATGTAAACACACATATACACACACATACATATCTGTTGCTAATGCCATGTGAATATTTTTCAGTTTCAGTCACGAGAGAACTTGAAATTATTAAATGTTTTTAGAGGTTGCCAAGGCCTTCTTGTCTCTGAATTAATTAATTTATTATTCCAGTGTCAGGGATGTCACGATTCAGGCTCAGAGACTAATTAAGCTGACATTTCCACACACACACTTACTTACACACACATACACACCCACCACACACTAACATTAATTACCGTAGAGATGGAGAGAAGGCCAGAGGCTCACACAGTAGCACTGCCATCACTTGCTCTCGTGGCCAGTGATGTCAGGCACAAATTGACTTTCCATGTGCACTACGGTTGAATGTCATTTTCCAGAACAATCCACAGGGAATCATAGAGACCTGCAGTTTTGTGCCCAGTCTTGTGCTGGCCTGCTGGATGCCCTGAGATGAAGGATAAAACCAGACTGGATTCCTACGGACAAATCTGGTTTCACTTTGCTGTTTAAAGCCATGCTAAGTGCGGGGAAGTAATGTACTCTGAATGGAAATGTTAGAATCACCATATTTGTTTTTGTCATCAGTTCGTTTTTTATATTAGTTTCCAAAAACCATAAAGCTTATGGGCAAGAAACATTTTTTTTCACGGTGAAATGAATACCATCGCTCTGTTATTATAATCAAAATTAAGAAAAGAAAGAAAAGATCCGCATTGATAAGCTTATGCAATGCAGACCTCACCACTGGTGCTAACATGAGTCACTCTCTAATCACACTATTAAAAGTGCGTTCCATAGGCATTTATGAAAATTGCCAGATAATATTTATTAAATCACTCTTACCTTGAAATTCCCGCAAATTTACGTGTGCTCCGAGCACTGTCATTAACTCCTAATTGAAACTATATCTACAGTATGTCAACAGCACCTGACTATTGCAGAGACAAAGGTAAGGAGTTTTTAATGCCTTCACTTCCATCCTGGTCTCATCTTCAGAGACGACAGCTCTGTGTTTGGTTTATCTCAGTGTGGTGTAAAGGCTGTCAGGTCCAGGCATGCCGTGTCCTGTGTTTATTTTTGAAAACTAGGGCCAGAATCCTCGGGCTCTTTGATTAAATCCACTTGTCCTCAAAACCTGGGAGATATTACATATAAAAATGTCCTCAACATCAGAGACAGCAAATTGGCCCTGAGCTGGAAGGATTGGTTCAATCATCCTCCGACCGTATAATTAGTAATTAGATTGGGATTAAAGTCAACTCGTAGAGGAAGAGTGTGGCCAATTCAAATCAGCATATGAAATGTGATTAAATTAATGGGAAAAAATTGAAATATTAATGTTCAGATTTGCAGCCGGTTCCCAGGTCATGGTCATCAGTCAGGAGCTGTTTGAACTCTTCTTAATTACTTACACGGTGGGAATCAGAAGCAAGGGGACTTGAGCTTCCCCTGTGCTTAGTGTTTTTCATGCTTTCTGTTCCCCGCACACACCCCCAACCACCCTCCTCTCTCCATCTTTCTCTGGCAGAAACCCTATGTATCGGTGCCAGGTTGACCACAATGACTTTGCCTGGCTTGGCTTTACTGCTGCTTAACAAATCCAATGCTCCACACCTGATTACTCCATTGACACACAGCTTAAGCGTCCAAAACTGGGCTCTGTCCCTTCTGAAGAGAAAGCTGAGAAAGCCCTGGAGCGAGAGAGAGAGACAGAGAGAGGGACACTTCTGTGGACTACAGGATATATTCAGATGTGAGATTAGAAATCTAGATTTCACCTTGCTTTCCAACAGAAAGCCATTTCAAAAGGCTGGCAAGGTTAGAACAGGCGGCTCGCACAAATGGCCAGCGGCTATACTGACTGATACAGAGGTGTGGGGGTCGAGGTACTGAGCCTCTTTGATTCAATCAGTAGGGGAGCTTGCCAATGTACAATCAGCTTCTCTTTGACTTTTTCACTCTCAAATCAAGTTCCTGTCAAACACTGGCTCCGGCTCAAGCTGAAAGTTTCATTCTCCTTGAAATGAAAATGTGCAATTGGTGCTCAAGAGGATTAATTCTTAACTTTATGACTATCATTAACATATGCAGCCTGAATTGAATTAATATGTGGGTTTGATATGTGAAACTCTTCAAAGTTCAGCTGACAACCATAAATTTCAAAATTGCTGAAAGGTATTGCTTATAGCATATTAAGGATATTAGGATATTAAAATAACATTTTTCTTTTCATTAAGGCTTTGAAATAAAATCTTGATTTTTTTTTCTTTGCCATTAAGAATGCAGCACTAAAAGAGAAACACTATGAAACTTTACGCAATTCTCTGTTGAACTTTAAATTCGGACTTTTTTTTCCAACTTTGTTCTGGTAATGTTTTATTAAAGGCAATAACTCAGGTTTTTGTTTGATCTGATATAACCCCCTTGAAAAGCAAGAAAAACCTTTGCAGAAACATTCAGTGAGATCATACTGAAGCACATAGCGGCAATGTACACACAGCTGAGGCTCAACCACTTTAAAGAACACAGAAGTTTTAATTAGAGTCTTACCGGCTTGTTGCTTTGTACAATGGACCTTGCCCAAAGGTAATTTTCCAGAAATGCAGGATTAGATCACTAATAAGTAAACCATGAGAGAAAGAGATAGTAAAAACCATTTCCCTATACTCAGAGGAACCAAAAATATAATAATACAAAATTTAAACATAACAACACTTTCGTAAATGTATGGAGAAGGAACATTGAAAAGACCCTAATCTCAAGAGCAAATCTCTGATACACACAAACCAAGTGTCAGACACAAATCCACAAGAGCACGAAGAGGAAATACAGAGAAGAACATTGAAACTTGGATCATATAGGATCCATGACATAATCCCATTCTTTGCAAGATATGGTGGACTGCTGATTGTGTGGAGCACATGCTGGATGTTAGATAAGAAAACATGGTAGAGCAGGTTAAGAGATTAGCTCGTTAAGAGGGTTGTGATAAGATGTGTTTATATACTTATACATATATATTATATGTGTTCCATCACTCCAAATATCCAGATTCACTGCTTCACATCCAACTGCAGGGGATGTTAGCCTTCTAGTCAACACTTGTCATTGTGAACTGTGAATATAGGATCATGTGCAGCTGCTTCCAGAGCAGCATTTTCTGTTGTTAATGCTTTTCTAAGGAGGTTATATTATTCACAGTTAAAGCCCTGTATCAGTAATGGGAGCAGCTTAACGTATCACTGATTATAAGTGGTGTCTAAATTTTTGCACATATGTACTTCATTGTTCTACATATTATTCCACACAGTAGGCTGAAAATAATTCTAATCTAGATGTTATATCTGATAACAGCACAGATTCATGATCACTGCTTTCTAACTACAGTTTACTTTGTTGTTAGCTGCCGGAACTACTTTTTACAGCGTAAGTAATTGTAGACCTGCAAACAAGTCGCAACCAGATCGTCAGGATCGACACTCCCACTTTTGTTCTGTCACTTAATACAGATTAAATGTTGCCTCAGTCTGGCGTTGTTGATATTGCTGTTGACACACTTTGTAACTCAATTGATCCACAGCCTAATTGTAGAGATTGTAATGTTTATGTATAGGTTTTTGAGTCTATGTCCTGACATTGTGAGCTCATGGTTGTCTGAGCTGCAGAGTGTAAGCGCTCTCAGTGGGGAGTGTAATGTGTGCACTCTGGGTGTGAATAATTACATCCACTGCATCCTGATCACTACATCTCTCCATTGTCTACTCTTGCTCTCCTGCTCTCTCAGTACTTCACAGCAACATCTCTCCCTGCAGCCTGCTCAGCCGGGACAACACAGCCTATCCACAACAACACGCTAACCATATTCAGTCTACAAAAGGAGCACTCACTATCTTCAATGACTTTGTTATCTCTCCAAAGTGAATTATTTAGAATGTGGGGTTTGCCAAAGTGGTGTATTTAAAAAGTTTCTTCTCTGTTCACTACAGATTTTAAATTATTTATCGTATTAGCACGGGTAATCCTCCAACTTCTAACCTCTATACTGTCAGAAAAACTGTTACTGTGGTGGTACATTTTGCTGTCTCTGTGGAAGCACCCTCAAGGGTACATAAACAGTACCTTCAGTAAGGGAATATAACTCCACTTAATTATAGATTTTTAAATTGTGTAGATTTCATATGCTCCATTTCATTTCCAGGATTATTTTTTTATTATTGTATTATAATTTTTCTTCCAGCCTGTCTTAATAATGTGTTCAAATGTTTAGCTAATTTTAATGTCTGTCTTGAAAATCACACAGACAAATAACAGTTAGAGGTTTGTGGCACTATCAATTGGTGCAGAATCTGAGAAAAATAAGCGTGAAAAAGAACACTTTACCTGTTAACAGTGATGAAATTGCCACCTCCAAAAAATAGCCCTTAAAGGCGTAGTTCATGATCGTAATCAAATGTTTTTTATCAAATTCAGAACATTTCCTCACCATTCACTAGCTCTCTGGCTGTTTGCGTGCTTGTAGATGAATGAAAAACATACTGGCTCAGTGCGGTATGCTAGTTTTTCTCTCTGTCATCTGTTGTTGTTTTACACAATAAAGAGAAAACCAAACATTGAAAAGCACAAACTGAAATGAGGATTGTACTATTCCTGCTCTATAGGTGGGTAATACTGACTTATTTTTGCTTTCAGATAACTTAAGGTGGAAATGTCTCCAAATACGGCTAACTGCATTACCGTAAATGCTACAAAACTAAACAACTCAAGTTCCAAATGAGTTTTTGTGGTAATTCAAACAGTTAATAAACACATACAGACGGGTTCAACTTCAGCCACGTACAAACAGCAGTCATTATTCACCCTCAAACATACCATTCCACCTTAAAAGATGCAGAGCTTAGAGCTGTGTTTCCCCACAACCGTGGACATTCAGAACTGACTCTTGTTTGTATGTGGCTGAGGATTAATTTGTCTGTAAGATTTTTTTCACTGTTTGAATTAAGACAGTAACTCACTTTAGGTCTGTGACTACTTTCATGCAGTCAGCGCTCTTCCAAATTTAGAGTCAGTTCCAGCAATGGCAAAAATAAGTTAATATTTCTCATGCTTTTGAATGTTTGGTGGTCTCTTCATTGTCTAAAGTTCTGCAAAATACTACTTTTTTGCTGTGAGAAAAGAGAGAAAGCCTATAGGAATGAGACTGGCTTTTTAACCCATTTACTGACATGGGAAATCGGAAAAACATGAGACCAGTTTCCACAGCACAAACAAACTGGAAAGCTAGCAAATGGTGAGGAAATATCCTCAGAATTCAATAAAATTGTGAAACTTTTAACAGCTCTGCAGACATATACATCAACAGAGTGAAGATATATTAGGTGTTCTAAAGAAAATAGTCAATATTTATAATTAAAACATAAGTGTAAAAATCCTGAAATTCCTACAATTTCCTATAATTTCCTGATAGCTCCGCTACTAGTAATGTGCAGGTTTATATTGTCCAACACTGTACAGTCATTACTGTAATTCTATAAGATTAAAACCGCAGTATGTGTGAAGAGTGGCTTCTACCAGAGACCCAGTTCAACCCAACAACACTGATCTAACTTCAGCTTCACTCTGTAGATACTATACCTTTATAACTTCACCAACAACAACCTACTCATTCACTAACATCTCCTTGTACATGAACATTATAAGAGGCATTTTGAATTATTTCACTCTAGGTACCATAGCCGTAACTCTAGACACATCAAAAAACCTTACTGATTTACTGACTCCTCCTCTTATATAAACACTAAAAAAGACACACTCTTGTACCTTATTCCATAAATACAGTACAGTTTCACAGACTACAATGACCTGCTGATTCACTCCACATTTCGTATAAACATCCACAGAGACATATTAATCCATGTCATGGTTGTCCTAAATGCTTTTCTAAAGCCTTTCCACTTTAACTTATATATTACTTTGTCTTTTGTTGAAATGTTCTCTGTGTTGTGGAATTGGAAACAGTGTTCCTAAGTTCATTTGCATAGATGTTGCAGGGAATTCTGTGATATTTACTTTTTTACAGGAAAGTACTGTAAGTACTGTGTTAAGAATGGATCTGAGTTTACAGAATTCAAAGCAAAATACCATAACATACTGTCATTAAATAATATTTTAAAAAGTGTGTTATTGGAAAAAAATGGTATTTAGTATATGGTACATATGTGGTATTGTGTGTGTGTGTGTGTGTGTTTTAGCATGTTCTATACTTGAGTTTTTATTAAAGGAGATATTTTATGAAACATATCACTATTTCAGTGCTCTTGCACATTATTGTGCTGATCTGGAGCCTACAACCGCAAAATAAAACATGTTTTTGGTAGTCTGCCTAAGTCAGAAAGCAGTGGATTCAACCAGCCTTTCTGATTTTGCTTTCTATCAGACTTTATATGGAGAGGCTTTAGAATTATACCATGCCCTCATCTGAGCCTCTCCAGTCACAGCTTTTTACCAATGTTTATTAATTTTAAAAGCTGTGGTTGAACTGTGTAAAGCAGATAAATCAGCAAAATGAAGAATGGAGAAGGAAGAGAACTGAGCAAAAAAGCCCCAGCAACAATTAGAGGTTCTGTGTTCTGTTTTCTTGGCTATGTGCTTGTGGGAGGGATGAGCTGTGGTTTATTCTAAGGAACGGGCTCTGAAACAACCTTTAGAACAGAGCTGTTTACACAGGGTTCTGTCAACCGATATTTTTAAGACCACCGAACTCTACTAACTTGAGGCAAATTTGTAGAAAATGTTCTCTTCAAATTCAATCTCTAAAGTGTTTGTTAAAAATAACAAAATTCACTGCATAATAATGCAATGAATGTAAGCCCTAGAGCCCTGAATTGTAACATTATATCAGGTGATGTACAGAATTAGACACTGGGTCATGTTCTCACTATTATAGTGTTTATGTTCAAGTCCAATTAAAGCCCAGAGCTTATGCTGATGCTGATGCTAATGCTGATGCTGGACATCAGAGCGGCCACAAAGAAAGAGGCAGAGAGAGATTCACTTGGCTCAGGCAGCGCTTATGTTTAATTAATGAGGTAGAGTTGTGGTGGTGGTGGTGAAGAAAACTGGAGGGACCTGATCACTCAGCGCATTAAAATGCATGATTCCAGGGAGTTATGTGCAGACAAAGACGAGGTAAATAAATATAGAAACCAGCTTTATGAAATATTAAAGTCAAAACAAACAGGGAATAGAACGGAGGGATTTGGCAGTGGCCACGTCTGCCCGGGGGGTAAATTTTCAAAGGCGATGAGGAGCTGTGTGGAGTGCCGTCTCGGAGCCATTACTTAGTGCCGAGAATGAGAGCAATTTCAGGCATTGGAGTGGGCCTACTGCGCAGTGTGTGAGAATAAACATTTCTCTTAGATCACAGGTTTTCCTCCTGCATGGAGAGCCATGTGTTTTATTCTTTACTTGCTGCCTGCTATGCCATGGATAAACAGTATGTGTATTAAATTTGATCTCAACGCTCAAGCTTAATTTCTGAGTGGAAGCCTTGCGGTGTGATGCTGAATGCAGGTTGAAAGCAAGAAAACATTACTCCAAATTGGCTGGTGATAGATATGCGGCAAAGCAGGCCATTAGCTCGATTCATATTTGCACAGGAAATAAAGCATATAATTTGACTTTTCATGTATATACTGTATGTTTTGACTCTTTTCAAAGCAACAGGACTGATTCTGCACTCTGCAGATCTGTCTGTTTATCTACTGACTTGAAAAACAGTCCTACAGTGATCATCTGCAAGTCAGTGGAATGACAGTGTCTTCCTAATACTGCACTGTCACTGTATAAACCAAGGCTAAAGAAACGAGTGACTTCCTGTTACATGTAAGACCTCTTTCACTACACCGTTCACTACAGATTTGGTTATATTTTTGGGGCTGTGGGGGGTCACTAAATGAGCTCCCATCCACTGGTGGCCAATGTTTCACCAATTTCCCACAAACTGTCTCTCTAATGACTCAAAGCCAAATTAAAGAAACAGTGCTGTAAACTGTTGTGGGAAAAGACTGCACAGGAGAAGATCCTGTATTTTCTGACCTTAGGGTTTAAAGCTATTGACTGTTATGTATATGTCATAACTATACACTTATAGGCTTAGGTTTATATTCTTTTAGAGTTAGAGTTAGTATTCTGGAGAGTATTAATATTATATATTTAAAATAAGCTAAAAATATCAAAAATGAAATATTTTGGAAAAAAGTGCTATAGATTGGGGCTTAGTCAGATTATCCAGCCCTGCACCTTTATAGGATTTGACTCTATTTGTTTACACTTAGTGCTATGAGAAAACACAGCATATTTATCTACATTAAGAACCAGAAAAAAACGGACTCAGATTAATTGGAGAGTTACAAATTACTTGCAAAGTTACTCTCAAGGATAAAAGATTGTGCGTATTAAAGAACATCCATTTTAACATACTAGTAGCATGATCATGATAAAGTAATACATTATAATAAAATACAAACTATGCCTTAAGACATATGGCAAACGATTTCACTTATTTGCAAGGTGCAAGACCACAACTGTCTAAACAGGACATCCTCTTAGAGAAGGTATCAGAACATTTGCAGTGAACTAGGGTCTGTACCTGTCACAGTGTTTCTGCAGCGTTTGATGTGGACCCGGTGAGGAACGAGGGGCGCTGAAGAGTGTAAGATGAAGAGGAATAATGAGCAGACTGGAAGACTCAGCTTCTCTAAGGGAGGGAGGTGAAACACTCCGTTTCTATTTGGTGTTTGCACAGATGGGTCTTTCTGACCTGTACCATGTGGCTCCAAACCTGGAGTCCTGTTTTTACCATTGTGCAACAAAAAATATCAGTTGACCTCTAAACAAACAAGTCAAATCATGTGGCACAGCTGATGAGACTTTGCCCTGAGAGCAGTGACCAGAGCTGACTGACAAAAAGGAGTGACATTGATTTAGATTGATAAGTTACATAGAGATAAACTGTAAAAAAAAATGTTTCCTTTGGTCAGTCTACGTACACACACAGGCTGGAATGGAGCAGCTCAGAGTTGGTGTTTATTGGCCAATCAGAAGACATAGAATATCAGTGATGTCAGAGATATGCAGTGGTGCAATTCAGGATTTTCTGGTTATAAAATCTGATTGGACAAACCACATTTAAAAACCAACTGAAAATATAAACTGGTTTATTAAAAATATATTTTCGGGCGGCACGGTGGTGCAGCAGGTAGTGTCGCAGTCACACAGCTCCAGGGGCCTGGAGGTTGTGGGTTCGATTCCCGCTCCGGGTGACTGTCTGTGAGGAGTTGGTGTGTTCTCCCTGTGTCCGTGTGGGTTTCCTCCGGGTGCTCCGGTTTCCTCCCACAGTCCAAAAACACACGTTTGTAGGTAGATTGGTGACTCAAAAGTGTGTGTGTGAGTGAATGTGTATCTGTGTGTCAGTGTTGCCCTGTGAAGGACTGGCGCCCCCTCCAGGGTGTATTCCCGCCTTGCGCCCAATGATTCCAGGTAGGCTCTGCACCCACCGCGACCCTGAACTGAATAAGTGTTACAGATAATGAATGAATGAATGAATAATAATAGTTTGCCCTTTTATACATAAAACATCTCAAAATGCTTCACTGGATGAAAAAGGAAAAAATATTTATATAAAAATAAAATAACGTAAGAATATTAAAGCAGCAACATATGGCAAAGTATATAAATAATATAAAATCGCAAAATACTTCACAAAATGTAGAAATAATGTACTTAAGATCAGTTTCTAATGTTTAAAAATGTACTGTTACTTTTTAAATGCTTCTATTATAAGTGAACTGTTTTTATGTGTTATTACACTACAAACTATCACCAGCAACTTAGACAGTAGGGTAAAAAATAAGGTGCTGAGATTCGGGAGGAAAAAATCTCTCTGAAGCATTTCTCTGAGTCTGAAACCTCTGCAAAAGACTGAAGTGAGTCTCTCTTCCCCGTCACAGAAACAGCAGGCCTGGCAGGTAGCTGGCAGATGAATATGTTATAAAGATCAGAGCTTGACCTTGGGCTAATGCTTCTGCAAGACTCTTCCCCAGCTGCACGGCAGCATAAGGACATTATCAAGAGGAACTGTGACCTCGTCAGCCATTCAGTGTTTTTAATCTCTTCTGACACTCTGTCTGCTGCTACTTGTTAGCTCGGCTGTTGCTGGGAGAGATTGTGCTGCCCAGCATTCAGCTAATGACCAGAAGAGGGGCAGTTTACATCCATCATGGGGAGATTGGTGGTTTGCTGAGACAGGATAAAAAGCAGGGATATAACTAGCAAATATCTGTCCAGTAAACTAAGACTCTAAAGGTTTTTTAATGGATATACAGTACTTTGAAGAATTGAATTAAAAAAAACCCTTCACACTGTTGAAAACTAGAAAGATTTAAATTATTTTGCGCATATTATTCTATTAATTATTATTATTTTTGTTACTATTGTTTTAGGCCAGTGGTTCTCAAACTTATTCTGTCTTTCCCCACCTCAGACGAAGGGGAATTTCCATGCCCCACCTGTCCCATATTGCCCCAAAAAATGGTAATAAAATACACATGAAAGTTCATAATTTTCAAATGTATTTAAGTAACATCAACTTCTATCTCTAAATCAGTAGCTTAACATAACACCAGATACATCATTAACATCAGTGTTCAAAAATACAGAAAACTGTCCTACTAATTAAACAGTGCTTCAGTTTCTCACGTTCTAATCTGTGCAAAAATGAGCAAAGGCAGGTGCAATGGTTTTTGGAGTTTGATTATGGGGGGGGGGGGGCATATTTGCTGAGTCAAAGCCCACCCCATACCCAAAATGTTAGGTAGCTATAAACTTATTCCTATGTAGATAAGGCAGTAAAATACTGCATTTAAAATGATGTGGAACAGCATTTGATTAACATTAACGTTAGGGAGTGAGGCTGTGTCCCAAACAACACACTATGGAGCTTTACATACTACACTACAGAAACACTGCTAAGGGTGGTATATATATATATTTTTTATTATTTTTTTTTTATTTTTTATTTTTTACACACTATTCAGAGCCAACCTGAACACAGCTAATATTAATGTTCACCAACTCTCCGATCCTGCTCTGTTTCCCTAGCAGTTATATAAATGCTGCTTTCAGAACTGTAATTTACCATCACTGTTATCAGCCCAGAGCTGGTAAAATCTAACTTTATAAACAAGACTCTGATGGTGAATCGGTGGCCAGTAAACTTCTATGACTGGAGCAGCTTTATATTTGAACAGGTGCCTTAACGAAGGCTGAAAGAAGACCCACCCTGTGTCTGACTAGCTGCAAAAATGTGGTAATGTCTGTGACACAATTTCAAAATAAAAGTTTGCAAATAAAAGCATATATTGGTTTCAGTTAAGCCACATTTTTCTGGTCTCTTATCTAATGTTCTTTTATTATGTTTAAGGGCCATTAATGAATCCATTGTGAGTGGGCGCTTTTAACTGAGTAAGCTTTATATGCAAAACAGTAACGCATTAATAAAGACAGGCCCATTAATAAAGAAATCCTCATTTCTTCAGACTCCTTGCTCCCCACCTGCAATACCTACACGCCCCACACTTTGAGAAATGCTGTTTTAGGCAGTGCACTGTAGTGGTGTAGCAGGTGGTGTTACGACTGTACAGTATTGGAACCTTTGTGCCTGAGTTGAAGCCACACCCTGGGTCACTGCTTATGTGGAGCTTCTTCTACCAACATTGGTCCATAGACACTGGAGATACACTAGTAGCTTCCCCAGGTGAAAAGGAAGGGTATCTGGTATAAACACTGTGAATAATTGTGTGTGTGGATTGTCCGTGGAGTGCAGACGTGTACAGACAGAGAAGAAGTCTTTAATCATGGCAACCAGAGAATCAAACAATGCAGGGGCCATAAAACCGGAAAAGTAACGGAAAATAAGAAGTATCAGATAAGGGCTAAGTAAAAGACTAAACCAAGCCAAGCCAGAAGGACCCGACACATGGAAAATCTAATATTATGGACGCTCTTTAAGGCTGCGCAGACGCTAAGCAATACTTTGAACAGAAGGGAGGTAAACTCGCCCCCAGACAGTGTCTCTATCAGTACTAAGGAGAAGGACAGCACTGTTACAGTCTCTGATAGTTTCAGGAGCTGTCCATTGGCAGCATGTGATCTTCCAATATCTTTTTTAGACTAACTTTGATTGTGAATTTTATTGATATTTCTATGTCTCTGTGTAAATAGTGTGTGACTGAATGTTGTGTCTGTTTTATTTCTCTAATCTGAGACTGAATCATTAGGATAACAGATGGAGTCTGGTTTTTCTTCATGTTGTTTAACAGTTTCATCCTATCATTAGAGTCCCAGCAGTCAGAAACCCATTCAGAAAATCACTGAGTGCAAGGCAGGAACACACCCTGGACATTGCAGGGCATCACAAACTCTCTATCTCTCACACACACACACACACAAACACCTGTAGGCAGTTTCGCACAGCAGTGCAGCATCAAGCACATCTTAATGAACTCCTCCCAGACACAGTGACAGGAGGAAAGGATCCAACCCAGGACCCTAAGACCCTGGAGCTGTGTGGCACTGACTATGTGCTGCACAGAGTCTGGATTTCTTAATGTATTTAATCCCTTCTTTTCTTTCTTATAGATTTTTACAAGCCTCAGCCGTTTGGATGCACTTACTTTAATGTATAATCATATGTCGTCTTAAATAATAAAGTCCTGGGTGTCATTTTGATAGATCTGAATTCATTTCTGGACTCTGTCTTCTGCTGACTAGACGTCTTTAATATGGATCTGGTTCTGGCTCCTGTCTTGTGATGTGTCCGTAAAGCTGAAAAATGTCTCCAGATGCCTCTCTCTCTCTTTCTCTCTCTGTCTCTCTTTCTTACTCTCTCTCTCTCTCTCTCTCTCTCTCTCTCTCTCTCTCTCACTGACTGAAAGCATTGGTGGAGAAACTGCTGCTGTATGTGTATGAATGCTAGTGGAAACCACACACGTGTTCTGTGACAGAGAGCAAAGGTCCTACTTCCAACAGCTGAAACGGAAATAAGCTCAGAATATGGAGGCAAAAGGGAGAAACTTGGGCAAAAGTCAGATAGCCTTGGCATGTGAACACAAGTGCTTTGTACAATGCAGACGTAAGGAGAGATAGAGATGGAAGAAAGAGTGTGAGTGAGTGTGTGTGTGTGTGTGTGTGTGAGAGAGAGAGAGATGCACTTAAGCACTTCACTTTCAGCGCAACAAAGCTCCTGACCTGTAGCTGTGTTGTTGCTGGCAGCCTGTTTGCCCCAGTGCTGTCCTTGCGAGAAGAATCGACCTGTTGAGTTCAAAAGGAGCTGGAGGCCTGCGAGTACATGAAGATAAGAGGCTCCCTCAGCCTCTCTTTTCTTTCCCCCCTTCTTTACCTCTCTTCCCTCTTGGCAGCTTAAGAGCAAGCCTCTCTGCATTTAATCGTGTGGCCTTTATGCACCTGTCTTACGAGTTTGACTTTTAACCTGTGTGCTGTAAGTGCAAGTCAAATGGAATTCTAATTGCCTTTATAATACAGTAATCCTCTGGCGTTAACACGTAATAAATGCACTATCTGGGATTTCTTTGCCAAAAATTAATTTAGGGGAATTAACCACAGGGAATTTTCCCCATACTCCAAAAGTACTTGATTGACAAGGAAGGTGTCTGAAATTGGATTATTTACAATTTAACTAATTACTGGGTTATTTACAATGATGCTAAGAGACAAAGGGAGTATAAAGGAACATTTATGCTTCTGCATTGAATCTTCACTAAAAGCAATGAATACGTACTGCATGGTCATGTACCCTGTGCTGTAGCCTGTTGCGCACTTCCCTAGAACGGTAAGTTTGTTGTAATGATGCAGAACGAAACATCTGTGATTGGTCCGGAGCCAGACGAACATGGATCAAGTTCAGGAGAGTTTAATTATACTGTAGAGAGATGTCCACAAACATCATTTTGGACATGAGTGTATGAAGAACTTGAGGGAAAGTAAAGTGGCCTCCAAAATGACTCGTTATGAGGAGCAGGGACCCAGCCAAAAAAAAAATGCCAGCATTTATTTGCTTCCTTTCTATGTAAACAATGCTTTATTCCAAATAGCACCCTACACTCTATTTAGTACAATTTCACATTATGAAACTAATACTTCTACAAACAGCAGGGACTGTTAGACAAGGAGAGCTGAAGCTTTATGTGTGCTTTTAATTATCTGACATACAATTCACTTATTTTATGACCTACATTGTGCAGTGCACAGGGTGGAGGAAGATTTGAGATTCAACCCTAGAGTTCTGGCAGTGTTATTGGAGAGCGCCACAGACACATCAGTGCAAATGTTCAAAATGATATTGGGTACTTGAGCAGCCTATGGCATAGACTCCATATTGTTTCAAACCAGAAGCATAATTTGGCCTTAAAAGTACAAAATGCTTAAAGCCCCGGAGATTCAAAGAGGTGTAACTGACTAAGAGCTGGACAAAATATATCAGATAATGCAGATATCCTAGCTGGGAGCCCAAGAGACAATAATTGGCCTTGCTCTCTCCAAGAAAAATGGCCCACTCTTCTCCTATTACTCAGCATGTGGGTGTCTTATAGCTTACATAAAAGAATTGAGCAATTAGTGTTCTCCTCCAGGCATGTTGAGCTGGTGTTGTGTTAGCAGCAATTCAAAAATAAGTTGTGGCTGTTCTAGAGGAAGTGAGGGATAGTCTAGCCCACTGACTTTGCCAGTTGGTGAAATTGGCCATCGCTGAAATGGACAGAACCTTGAGTAAAAATCAGAAAAAAAAAGAAAAAACTTTATAGTGCAATATTTACAAAGAATCAACAACCTCACCGTTTGAAACCTGCTGTTTATATGTGAGACTCCTGACTGTGTTGACAGTGACACAATGGCAGGTTCCCTGCTGGGTCACCTGTGCTCACGTAGAGATGTTTATTCATTCCCATCTTGAGCTGCAGAGTGAGGGAGAGCGAGATAGAGAGAGAGAAAGAATGAGGGACCTGTCCCCCACCCCATTCCAGGAAACACCTGCCCTTTCTGAGCATCTGTAGCTTCTAGAAACTTCTGCAAGCTGGACGTTTTCTCAAGCACATCTTCTTGTTCAGATCAGCAGCCCCGTTTCTGTCTACAGCTTCATGGCTCATCTGTTTCCCCTCATTCACACACACACACACACACACACACACTCTCTCTGCTGGAGCAAAAGAAGCTGCAGAGTTGCTCAGTTGAATGAAAGTTTGCTACTGCTCTGTACAGCTACAGCCAAAGTGCCGACATAGGAAACTGCAGTAAACATCATGCAGCTGGAGAGACTCCGTTTACGTAATCGGTTCACTTCATTTAGTGCAGCTACCAGAATAAAGAAAAGACTTGATAAGCCTGAAATCATTCATCTTCCATGGATTTCTTACATACATTTAACTAATTAGACTTTGTGTGTGTGTGTATGTGAGAGAGAGAAAGTCAGTTTGTAAGGACAGGGTTAATCTGGCACAATCTGTCAGCTAATAAAGCTTTTCATCAGCAAATGAGAGTAAATCATTTTGGGGTTGACCTGCCAAAATTTAATTATGCAGAATTATTTGATCAGTGTCAGAGAATATACGAGCATCCGCTGAGCTAATGTACCACAGCTAGTGGCCGATTTTTGATTACGCGATAATGCCTAAGATTGAATTGCAAACTTGGACTTAAACGTGAACACAAGACTCTACTGATAAAAGCTTATTTGGTTAATAAAAATACTACATAATCTATCAAACTATGAAATCAGTTATATATTATTGTCCACTACAGCACATGGACAATGACTTATGACTTGAAAAACATATCTTCCAGTTCATCTAAAAATACAGGACCATCTGAAATTGGCTGATATTTAAATGTTCATGTTCATTCTCAGTTCCAATCTGAGGATTCAGCATTATAGAAATGTTATGTTTGAAAACAATTCCTTTGCAAAAATTTGCCTAATAGTTAGTATGTAGCCCTGAGACACCACACTAGCCACAAGCTAATTTACTAGTCATAATCCAACAGTTAATACAATTTAACACTCAATTGTGTAATATAGGTTTTAGATTTTTTTTATGTTTATATTAGATTTATATATAGATTTATATTAGTAGGTGGATTAGCGACTCAAAAGTGTCCGTAGGTGTGAGTGTGTGAGTGAATATGTGTGTGTGTGTGTGTGTCTGTGTTGCCCTGTGAAAGACTGGCGCCCCCTCCAGGGTGTATTCCCACCTTGCGCCCAATGATTCCAGGTAGGCTCTGGACCCACCGCGACCCTGAACTGGATAAGCGGTTACAGATAATGAATGAATGAATGAATGAATGAATCATTTATATTGTTTTAAGCCACAGAAAGTTTAATAATGTGTTAATCTTTTATTACTTTATACTGAATACTTCATGTATTAACAGTTGTCAGTAAGTAAACATATATTGAAAGGGGCAATCTGTAACACTACACTACAGAATCAAATCCTCCTCCTTCCCAGATGCAATGCTCAACCAGGTTGCCATTTTGAGGATAATTGAACCTACACAAATGAGCACAAGACATGAGCATTTTGGAGCAATATAGCTAAAAAGAATGTGATATAATCTGCGTATTTACACACAAAAGTGTAAATCATTTCAATAAAACATATATTTATGTTAACAAAAGGCTAAAAAGTGAAAGAGCGGCTGCCATTTTTCCTTGCATTAACAAACCTTTGTTGTCTGAATCCATCTTAAATGTTTCAGCTAAACAAGGCTGGTATTAAATCATATATTGAATTTCCTTTCCACTATAATTTTCATTTTATGAAGCAGATCTTAGCTTCTTATTCACAATTTTTGTATTTAAACATTTAGATCCACCTTAAATGGGTAAGTTTACGAGTCTTATTGGGGTTATTCAGCAGCTTCTTACTTGAATTCCCCTTTCCACCTTAAATAGACAGCTAGGCAAAAGCTAAAGACAGCACTAGCTTTTGGAACAATTTTTATTCCACACTTTATCTGTTTAAAACACACACAGTGTACATCACATCACTATAACTTTTACCTACCCTAGTGAAAGGCTAATGCTGGTGCTATTTGCCAGCTTAAATTCTCCATTCCACCTTAAATATAAATATGAGAGGCTTTTGAAATAAAATTTTTATTCCAAAAAGTTTTTTTAAAACACACACACTACTGAGAACACACCTTAATCTGTCTTTTTTTTAAACAACGGTATTTACACTTTTGAGTCATCTTTATTTTCAACTTCTTCTTAAAACTCACAAATCTCAGTAATTATACCTTTAATCCTCATTATCCCTCACTTTCTTTATATAAAACATACAAAGTATAGAGATTGCACATTTAATTTTGACACAGGCATCTGTACTTCTATATTAAGCCAACTCTAGCCCTGTCTCGTAATCTTACTGCTTCTGAACTACCTCCATCTTTCAAACACATGGCCAGTATTTCCTCTAGGACGTAGTATTTTGAAAATCTTTGATTACTGAGCTAAAAGAATGTGTGGTCAGAATGTGATGTTTTGAGACTGTTGTATTCTTCTCGAACTAAATACCACAGCTCACAAGCATTTAAGAATATTTACATTTAAGATGAAAATCTGCAGGACAAATAGTTATACTACTATGAAATCTAAAGAAAAGCAGTTATGAGAGAATCCAAATCCAAACACAGAAAGAGAAAATGCCCTCCTCTCGGTTGTGGATGAATCTGCTGCCAGGGTCGATTGCAATTCCAGAGACATCACAATACACGCTCCTGACGCCTGATACACACCGTCTGATTGCAGCAAATTGAAGCACAAATAACACCTGTCGACCTGCAGAGCCTGAGTCTCTCTTTCTGTGCCGCCAAGCGTTTCAGAGTATTGTTGATGAAGAGCAACACTGAAAACATGATCAAGTATTCTTCCATTTTCTTTTCTAGGTAATTCTGCACTCAAGATGGATGTATTCATCACATGCATTCTTCTAGCTGGGAGTTGGAAGGTCATTAAAAGAATTGTGAGTCAAGAGCGCTTTCAAGCCTCAGCCATTAACGTGGCTTAGATGGATTTGTAAAGCAAAAGTCTGAACAGCCTGCACTTTTGACTCCATCAGCTTTAACGAGTACACTCTGTAAAAAATGATTTTTGAAAGTTTATTGGCAAGTTCTTCAGCTCCGGATGCAACAGATTAAACTTGAAAAAACTTCAAATTTTCTGAATATTTCTTTAGCATTATGGGTCATAAAATATTACAGCAACAGCAGCAACAAAATGTAGAGAATTGTGGGGGATGGTGTACGCCCTGTGGAACAGGAAAAATGATGCAAATATTAGAGCTGTTGCAGCAACTTGTCCAGGGTTTTCAGGCCGTGGAATAATTATCATTGATTACTCTGAAACATTTGAATTAGGCATTAGAGCAGTGGTACTCAGTAAACAGACTCCAGTCTGGGTCTGGGCATTAATGTAATTTATTGTAGAGCACCAATAAAAGATCAGAGAGAATAAATATCTTTTTGCAATCCAAATTTTGTGTGATCTCCTACATTATATCCATTAAGTAAAATGGTGTCTTCAAAATGGCTCTATACAAGTCAACTGTGAAAGCACTTCATTTAAAGACTGAAAAATGTGCAATTATTTGTCTTGAGCATTTGACATTTCTGGACCTTCATCTATGAGGAAATTTGGTAAGTGGGCCTTTACGGTTTATATCTGAGAATCCCTGACTCAGAAAATGATGTGCTCTATACCCTAATAACCCTGAAGTTCCAAATGATTAGAAACAGTACAATTTACTTTTGCCATCTTTCTGGGTAAAGTTCTTCCACAACAGATCACAGCACTGTTTCTGTGATTCTTCTTTGGGTACATAGACAAGAATTCACCTGGATTTTGTTAAACAGTGCCACCAGTGGACTGGAGTTCTCTTGCTGATTATAAATTAAGTATAAACCATAACAAATCTTAAAGAACCAATGTTATGAATATATGAGTTGCTCATTTCAGAAGGACATTTTTGGCAATCTTGTTGTCTGCAATAAGATCATCTATCAAATGCCATATCTAACCAAGCATCAAAAATACACATAAATAAACGTGTTATTGGAGGAGGAAAGAAACATACAACTTTACTTTTTTTCCCACCTCTCCTTTTCATATATGGACAATAGCTGCATCTACACATTCAGTAAACTAGTCTGCATAAAAGTCTGTTACATATATATGTAAATGTGAACTAAAACTGAAATAGCTGCTTCTAGCTAAAAGAAAAAAAGAGAAAAATCATTGAACCAGACAAGGAACCAACAATGCATTCAAATGGTTCCTAGAGTGTTTTCGTTTCTATAACTAGTGTCGTTACTAAAGGACCATTTTGCATTGTATGGTAATGCTGAAGAAGCAACAGCACCCAACACCACTGTAATTTAATGGGCCTCTTTCATTGGTTAACTGTGCTGAACACATCCTCCACTAAGATAATCAGTATTCTCCCACATGACTTTACCCAACCCAATTAAAGCAGCATCATTTGCATAAGCCAGATTGATGAGCAGTGAAGAAGAGAATTTGCGCACAGAAACTCCAGAGGTGGAATGCTTTCGCAGATGAGATATCACACTCCATTTGAATGGCAATCCTTCATCATTTTATTCATCTTATATATATTACGTTTTATGGTAATAACTCAAAGTGCCATGAGCCTTCGCTCCTCTTCCCTCTTTTTCCTAAATGAGAGTTTAATCTGAACCACTGAACTACTCTGCACTGCTTCATGTTAAGGGTGCCATGTATTATCACTGCATGTAATATCGCCGTTAGGACTGGTATTTTAGATATACACAGTGAATAACAGTGTCAGTCAATGACGCCTCACACAGAGGAATGAAAAGGTTATTTCATATCTCCTTACCATATAATTCTCCACAGTTTCCATTATTGTTAAATTCCCATTTTAGTGAAGTATACTCTTTAATGTACTCCATGTGCCAGTTTATTTGTAATGTCATGCTTGAAAATTTCACTGTATGTCTTTTCGGAACAAACTGACATGTTGCTAAACAAGCTGCATTTAACTCAATTTTATTTTAGCAACATGTTGATTTGTTCTGAAAAGACATACAGTGAAATTTTCAGCCATAAGATTACAAAGAAGAGTTGTTACTATAGGCACATCCCCTCTATACCTGTAACGGGGCTGGGTTAGGTTAAGGAGCAGGGTTGCAGCTGATTTTTTACACTGGGTAGATGCTAAAACTTCGCATGATCTTCACATCCATGAAATGGATGTTTCATTTTTTTTAAATTCTGACTGCGTTCTTCACAGCTGAGTTTGTAGGTGGTCAAATTTATAAGCATTTTACCTGTCTAGAAAAGAGGAAGATCACTTGGCAAGAATTGTGGGAGATGGAGGCAAAACGTATTAGGTTTTTGCTTGGAGCAACTTATGATGTCCTTCCAACTCAACAAAATCTTGGAGAGTGGGTAGGTGAAGACCCTAGTTGTAGATTATGTAAAGGGATTGGCACCCTGAAGCATATTCTATCAGCTTGTAAAGTTAGTATGTCACAGAGGAGGAATACATGGAGGCTTAATCAGGTGCTAAGGATTTTAGGATGTTTGTTGGGCAAAAAATGCTTAGAGGTAAATGCATTGATGAGTGGTTGTAGTAATAAATTGATTAGGTTTGTGTGTGAGGGTGAATATATTTGAGAGTGTGCACAGGCTATAAATATTGGTAGATGGAGTGAAGCACAAGATTGGAAATTGCTGGTGGATGTATGGTAAAACACCTGCAGGTCCCAGAGTGCATCGCATTAACTACACTTAGGCCAGATTTGGTGCTGTACTCTGAAAGTAAATGGATCATTTATTTCATAGAGTTAATGGTTCCATTTGAGGACGCAGTAGATGAAGCATTCGAAAGGAAGAAGCTGAAGTATGCAGACTTGGCGGCTGAGGTGAGGGAATGCAGGCACGTGTAAGACCAGTGGAAATAGGTGTTAGGGGATTTGTAGCCACATCCCTGCTTGTGCGGTTCGGCATCAGGGGCTGGAAACTAAGGGCAGCTGTGAAGGGGTTATCAGAAACAGCTGAAACATCTAGTCAGTGGTTGTGGATTAGGAGAGCACAAATTATTTGTGAAAATGCACTGTAGAGGTGCTGTTGTGGAGGTTGGTGATGTAACACGTAAAGATCACATGGAACTGGTGGCACTGAGCATGCATTAACGGTGCCAGTGGGGCTAGGTACAGCCTTAGCCACCAGGGAGGCCAGTGTGGATTTACAGTTGTTGATGGTAAAGGGTAAGGTAGGACTGGCTTGGAGGGGGGTGGGTCTGGGACGCCAGACTTCACTGTTGAGCCTTCTGGAGGAGTTGTGGGCTTAATTCAGTGAAACACAGAGAGGAGGTGCCTACCTGATGACCCCTGTGAAGAGCTAGTGATACAGGGGCTGGTTTGGGTACTAATGTGATGGGCTCACTGTAATAAATGTACAGTTTTGTCAGAAACCATTGTGGCTGAATTATGCTGAAATCTTTGGAAAATCTGTGGGTTCCTCTTTAAAATGTGGCAACTAATGCCACTACTACAGCAGCCCTTTTTTTCTGTTGAGCTGAACTGGTTCAGTGAACATAAATGATGGAAATAGGTAGAAAAGGCATTACTGGGGGTGTATGTCGAAGGAACAAATTGCAGGTGGGGGTTTGTTGGAAAGGCCATAAAGTAACACTTAACCTCCTAAAAATGGCAGCAGAGCTAAAGGTTTGAGTTACGTGGCAATTAGAGTAGCCAATGTCCTCAGTGCCCACCCCCCTCCAGCTCCCCCAGCAGGAGCTAAATCATTACTGCACACTGCTCTGCAATTAATGGGTGCATTACACCATGTTATGTGCCTCGCTTCTCTCCTTCATCCATTTCCCTCTCTTCCCTCCCTTTTCTTTCTCTTTTCCTTTCACTGTGTGCTGCTGTCCAGTGACCAGTGACCAGAGTCTGAGGCTGTCAAACGAATAAAAACAACCAACTGCATTGAATTGTATTATTGTCTGCGGTAAATCATCACTAACTGCATTTGTTCCATTGGTCTAAATCTGGACATAAAGAATGATTCTCCCCATTTAACAGTGACGAGTTTTGTTGTAGCCATATGAGCAGACAGGACAAGCTTCAACAGAATCTATTTATGACTTCAATAGCACAATAACATTGTTTTCATCTTGTGAAATCAGGGTTCACAATGATTATATATATATATATTTATATATACAGGTGTTGGACAATGAAACAGAAACACCTGGTTTTAGACCACAATAATTTATTAGTATGGTGTAGGGCCTCCTTTTGTGGCCAATACAGCGTCAATTCATCTTGGGAATGACATACAAGTCCTGCACAGTGGTCAGAGGGATTTTAAGCCATTCTTCTTGCAGGATAGTGGCCAGGTCACTACGTGATGCTGGTGGAGGAAAACGTTTCCTGACTCGCTCCTCCAAAACACCTCAAAGTGGCTCAATAATATTTAGATCTGGTGACTGTGCAGGCCATGGGAGATGTTCAACTTCACTTTCATGTTCATCAAACCAATCTTTCACCAGTCTTGCTGTGTGTATTGGTGCATTGTCGTCCTGATACACGGCACCGCCTTCAGGATACAATGTTTGAACCATTGGATGCACATGGTCTTACTGGTGCAATGTGCAGTTAATGAAGATTGGCCACCAGGCTGCTCCAGTTTAGCCATGAAATCTCCCACACTAAAATGACAGGTGTTTCAGTTTCATTGTCTAACCCCTGTATATATATATATATTTCACATTGTGGGGACAAAAATCTACTTACATTCACACATTGTGAGAATTCAGACAATACACTGGTTTACCTGCTTGTGGTGCCAAGTCCCCATAATGTGAGTGAAACCTGGTACACACACACACACACACACACACCAGTCCTGTAGTGGGAGAGTTCAGCTCAACACTTTCACACTTCACTTGTCGCAGCTGTAGGGAGGCGGGGTTTGTTATTATCTATCTCTGATAATCCCCTGACCACTGGACCCTCCATCACCAGCTCCTGACCGCTCCTCTCTCCTCCTGCCTGACAGATATCCTCTTTTATAGTGATTCATCATCCATAGGATGGGTTCCATCCCTCACTGGAGCGGTAAAATGTGCATGGCTGGCGGTCAGCGATGAAGAGCAGCAGGTGAGGGGACAGCAGGGTGACCGCTCCAGGTGTCCACAGCAGACTGCTGCACACCGCTACAGCTGGCCACAGGGACATGGGCTCTCAATCATACACACTCTGCTTTTTACTCTCCTCCATGCTGACACAAACACACACACACACACACACACACACACACACACAGGGGAATTATACAAAGGCCAATCAATCACTGATCAATCAAAAACATCTCTTTTGTCAATAGGTTTATTTTTAAATATATATCCATATTTTAGTAACAGGTCAGTTGTGGCTATTCATATTAATTTTTGCCTACCTGACGTTCCTTAATCTTAACCCTAATCCTTAACTTAATCCTTAACCATAACCCTAAATTAAACTCCAAAAGAGAGTTAGATAGGGGAGTTTTTCTGCAAGTGCATACCAAGGAGTTTGTGTATATTTAGCGGAACAGCGCCACCAGTTTACAAGAGCTTGCTTATTGACCATAAAATAATATGCACTGTATTTTTGGAATCAAAATAACTAATAACTGGACTGACATATTGTAATAACTTGTATCTGTGTTTTTGATGTACAATTTCCAAGGTCTTGAAATATACCTTTAAGTTATGCTTTGGTTTTATTGTTCAGTAACTAGACTAAACCTGGTGAACAATTCTGAAGGTGTAGAGTGGGTAAATATTGTTTGAAACCTGATATATGATTTTGTTATTGGGCTGTCATAAAAATGCTATAGCAGGTGCTAGATCCCATATGCTATTATTATTAATATATATATATATATATATATAAATAATCATACCTTGGCTTGTCACTGGACATAATCTGTCATGACACTGACATTGGCAATGACATGTTTATAGCATGTTAATTTAAATATTATATAGCAGGGTTCAAACAAAATGAATGATATCTATAAATTAGGAATAATCTGATAAGCTGATCTGTTATATAGGCTTAAAATTAATGAATAACATTAACAAAAGGCTGTAATTTGGTTTGTGAAATGTATACACGTGTATTTTTATTAATTTATTTGTTTTTAGATAGAATATTTTAAGTTTACTAAAGAAAGAGTATAGCCTATAAATACAATTCGGATGTGATATGAGTTGCACTGTTGAGTAAGTTCATTCCTCATCATCATACTAACAGCCAAAACACTGAGTCTTTTCTCAAAGGGAAGGATATATAATTCATGTGCATCACATAAGCAGATAAGCTTGTTAATTTTCAGGCTCTATTAAGAAGTCATCAAGAAGAGGTAATTAAGGAGTAAAATCATAATCGTTTGACAGTCATCACTGAAAGATTTACCCAGGACTTGGCTGAGATTTCCACAACCCCTAGAGTTTAACGTGGTTAATAACAGCAAAGATTTTCAAGCAAATTTTAGGGCTATATTTCATAAGGAAGGTGTACTGCAATAAAGCAGTGTGTTGAAACAAGTAGTAGTGTGATTATTCTGCGTAAAGGAGATTATCCTGACCACTAATCCATGCCCGGAGGTCTGTGTGAGTCCACTTCATCTATCAAAGTCACACTGATCCATTACAGAGCACATTTACTCTAACACATCCTCATAGGAATGGACTGAAATGTTTATTTCATTCTTTTAAAATCGGAGTGTCATATCACCACACTCACAGCCCTGACTTACACAATTCCACAACAATGCTTATGTCATATTGCATTACGTTATCTCCTTAAACAGCTTCATGCAAACTAGATGTACTGTAGCACAAGAAACTCCACTAATCTCAGTGCTGCAGTGGCTTTATTGTACAGTTTGTTATGCAAAATTATTCATCTGCATATGAGGCCAAGATCTGCATATTGGGAAGCTGATGGAATACACTTTGTTTACCCTGCTGAAATCTTTCATTCAGTAAACTGTCATCACTGGCAGCACATCAGAACACATAGTGACACTTTTTGGAAGCCTGCCTTTATTGGGACTTCATAACACATACTCCTACTGAATAATGCATTACAAAGAAGTAGTGTGGAATGCATAAACAGCTGATGACATTAAAATCTAAATCCGTGTTTTGTTATGTAAATTATTTTATGTTGATGAATAGGTTATAATAATACATTACGCAGAGTACTGCATCCATTCATACTTACTTTTATAAAACATATGTTTAATTTCACTAAAGTTTCACTATACTTTCACAAAGTAGGGTTTTTGGACAGCGTGGTGGTGGTAGTGTCACTCCAACTCAGTCCCAGGGTCCTGGTGCCCTGGGTATGATGTCCACCTTGGGTGAATCTCTGGTATGTTCTCCTTGTGTCTGCATGAGTTTCCTCCGGCTGCTCCTGTTTCCTCCCACAATCCATTTAGCTGTGCTAAAATGTCCACAGGTGTGAGTGACTAGGAGAGTGTTTGATGTACTGTGATGGACTTGTGCCCTGTCCATGGTGTGCTTCCTGATCAGTATGAAGCAATTAGAGAAGATAAATCAATGGATGGATGAATACATCTATGAAGGTAGGGTTTATTCTATATGTGTATATCTGTATATACAGAAGAGAAAATAAAACTAACCCCAAGTTCTTCTAAGGTGTTGTTTATGATGACTCTATTCCTTTGCTATGATGCTTTGTAATAGTTACAATAGTTACAAAAGACACATTTGTCAGTCACTTGAGTTTGAGGCTCATATATCAATGCAATGTCATTCTCCACCACTCTCCACTTTGCAATAGTTTTCTTCAGTTGTTTGCGAATAGTGCTTCATAAATGCTTCATTCGGTGTGTTATTGAAATGTTATTAAAGCACCCTTCAAATAATGTGTGTCTTAAAAATTCAATATGAGCACATACACAGACACAAGAACACAATGGAATTACAAAGACAAATGCTGCAGTGTCCACACAGGAATTTGTGTTTTTGTCTTCTAACATTCTACATGGACAGCCATCTCTGTTCAGTAATTACCTCATTTCTTGGTTGAAAAGACTTTGTGTGTGTCCCCTGTATGTGTGTGTGTGTGTCTGCGTGCATGTGTGTGAGAGAGAGTTTGTGTAAAAAAAGAAAGAGAAAGGAAGCGAGCCAGTATGGGTCTTTATTGTCTCTGTGTGATTGGGTTAGATCTTATTGGCTGAGCACAGGCTCAGACGTGTGAAATAAGCTGGTGCTATCTGAGAGTTAGCCGCAGGGCAGCCTCGCTCTCATCACTTCCAGCCCCCCGCTGGGGCAGCCAACATTAACTTCCCTAAACACTGGGGGTAATCAGACACCCAAGAGAGGCAGAAAAAGGAATAATTATCACGGGTGATTTCCATAACTGTTGTCAGCAACACACATCTACTCCCCATCTAATCAAAAGTTAATCTGGTAAGAGATAGTCAGCACGGAGTGACAAAGCAAGTCAGTGTGGAAGACGGCTTTGTGCCTGACTTTTGTTGACATTTTCCATTACATTTATGGCATTTGGCAGATGTTCTTATCCAGGGCAAATTGCAATGTTAACCATGTTACAGTGGTAGGCTAATGCAGTGTTAAGAGTCTTGCCTGAGGACTCTTAACTGAGGAGTGGCGTAACATGGTGTTCCTGCCCAAACAGGGAACTGAATCCTGGTCTCTTCTTTGGAGGGCATCTGTGTTTGAGCACCCCTGGTCATATTGCATGGTTTCTAGATAGATAGATAGAGAGAGAGAGAGAGAGAGAGAGAGAGAGAGAGGGGTAGATAGATAGATAGATAGATAGATAGATAGATAGATAGATAGATAGATAGATAGATAGATAGATATTCATGATTTTTAACCTTTGGAGGGCTCTTTGCCGTTTCTCTGCAGTGAAAACAGAGAAAGGAAGCCTAGCATGTCTGAACGAGCCATTTTGTATTTTTAACTCGTTTACTGACACTAGGGCTTGGTAAAAGCATTAGACCCATTTCCAGAGTGCAAACAGCCAGGAGAGCAACAAATGGTTAGGCAACATCTTCTGAATCTTCTAAATATATATATCTAAGTGTTTTTTTATTATAATCATGGACATCACCTTTAAAGAAACACTAGGTATTTATGATCCTGTGCTCCACCTACAGTTACAGAGTGTAATTCACTTTTACCGCACTGTCATGAAATCAAGGGGTTACATAGTACAGTTTCTGCTGTATTGAGCCAGGAGTAGCAATGGCAGAGGCTCTGTTCTCCATATTGCATCTGAGTGGAGCATCAAAATGATTGTGAAGCTGTAATTTTAGGGTAAAATAGTACATTGTGTTCCTTTAAACAAAACTCCTCTGTGTCTTTCAAGCAGTTCTTATTTTTGTCCAAAAAAGCAAAAAAGGAATGTATTAAGCATGAGTGAAAAATCAGTGAAAAAAAAATATCTGCATTGTTCGAAATCAGGTTTTTTTGTTTATTTCTGGGGATTTTTCGGTTGTGTCACAGTCACACAGCTCCAGGGACTGCTCCCTGTAAGGAGTTTGGTGTGTTCTCCCTGTGTCTGTGTGGGTTTCCCCCGGGTGCTCCGGTTTCCTCCCACAGTCCAAAAACACATGTTGGTAGGTGGTTTGGTGACTCAAAATGTGTCCGTAGGTGTAAGTGTGTGAGTGTGTGTCACCCTGTGAAGGACTGGCGCCCCCTCCAGTCCAACACTTACAGACAAAGAATAAGTTTTTTTTTTCTCCACTCTATATTTCATTGACTGAAAACTGGATAGGAGTGTGGACAAAGAGGTCCATAAAAAAAATTAAAAACTGGGTTGCACAAAAAAAAATGTTTGAACTGGGCCTGAACAAGTGGTCAGAAGGGTCAAATTGTCCACACTCACAGCTGATGTCTCGTAGCTGTCAGGCTTTTGTTGAAGAGTTCTGAGAGGCATTTTCCCTCACTAAGCACAAGCACATTTACTAAAGTCAGTGACACAATAGTGGGCAGAGAATGAGTTAGGGGGAAAAGAGGAGTTGAGTGCCTGAATGCATTTGCTCCGTGTGTCTGTGTAAGTGCTGCTGTTGGAGGCAAAAGTGGGAGTGAGAGTGAGTGGTGTTTTGGGTGAACAGGTAATAGCCGTAATAACTCCATTCGCCAGCAGCTCATGCATTTCAAGCCTCAAAGAAAACAAGCGTGGGGCTTTCAGTAAGGGGCCACCCTCGGCCTCCGAGTGTCCAGCCTCTCTGACTGACATCAGGAACACGCTGGCTGAGGCACCATGCTCATAATGAGAAAGCAAACACACAGCAGTAACAGCATGCTCCCTGTTTCTTTCCACATCCAGCTCATCCGCACCACAGAATAAGACAAATAGAGTCATCTGCAAACTAGTGAGGTGCATGTAATTTGTTTGCCTGGCTGTAATATTCTCCTTCTCTCCAGGTTAAAACACAATTACTTCCTTGCAAACACTAGCAGATTAAATAAGCCCTGTTTGTCCCTCCTGCCATCTGCTCCTTGCTTGCTCTGTGTGCAACTGCACCACAAAGTGTGTGATACCAAGCTCTGTGTTAGTACCACACACCTCTACAGGGCAGAGCGTCTTTAAGTCTCTATCCACATCTACACCTTCATTTAGTGAATGTAACTGTACCATATTTTATAATCTCAGGACTTATATATTGTTCTTTTATTTTACACAGATCTAGAATGAACGCTTACACATCTTCACATCTCCTTCTAGTAAAGAGAAAGTAATGTACCTTTAGGGCACATAACTGGATTTTAAAAACACTGTTGTGCCTTTCATTTGCACTGTTTGTTCCTTTAGTGACAGTAATGTACTTGTACTTGTATGTACTTTAAGTCCATAATATGTATAAGTCCATGTATAGTCATTTTTAAGTCTTACATTGTCTCCACATCAACTGAAGTTGCACTTTATTCATTCATTCGTGATTCACTCCTTTACCGTATGCATTATTCTATTCATATTAATATTAAAAACAAATTTCTTCTCTGCATTGAGGGTCACAGTGGCTGAGGACATCAGGTGCCAAACAGGAACAATAGTAACAATGTATGAAGAAGTGTATCTCTGCAGTGTTTAGCAATGAAACCTCCAGTAAAAGTCTTCTCTTGTTTTAAAGCAGGAAAATGTGTGAAATTACAGATATCCTCCTTTTGGAAATTAGTAAAAGTGGAAGTGAAAAACTGAATACGAACAAGAACATTAAGTGGTTTACAGCCAGAGTGGCTATAGCTGAGATGCTTTTGTTCCTGTAAAGTCTTTGCTTTCCGAAGCACCAGTTATGGCTTCCTGAGTCCTTTGTGTTGAGGCGGGCGAAATCTAACCCTTTCACTTCTCAAATTATGCATCCATTTGGCTTTGCGCTTGAAGAAATTAAATAAATATGATATGCAAAAGCATGCCTAAGCTAATTAAAGCAGGCAGAATCACAATGAGCGAGGCACACAATTAATCAGCGGCTGCAAGTGGGGGCAGTGTTTTTGAGGGCGGGGGGTTGCTCCCCATTTGGCTCTTTGTACTCAGCACTGAGCCCCCACCTCAATTATTTAATCCTAAAAAAAAATAACAGGGCTGTCTTATTCAGACTGTACAAATTTGATGTTTATACAGATCTGATGTTTAAAATTTAATGTTTTTGAATTCCCATTATTATTATTATTATTATTATTATTATTATTATTAATATTATTGTTGTTGTTGTTATTTAATTCAGACAAGACTGTCTTTGGTTTGCAATGCAAAACACAGACTACTGAAAATGCTCTGTTATTTGGCATTTCATACAAGTCATGGTATATAGCCATATAGAAATATCCAAAGCTAATCTGGTAGTACAGGAGCTGGTTTATTAGATATGATCTGTAGAACAAGCATTTTGGTCTCAGAGTCCTTCCGTCCAAGCCAGACAGTCTTTTAGACTCACTGTTAATTTGACACCGACTCAATAACACACTCAATTGATTAAGCCCAATCGGACTTGTTGGCAGGAGCTGAAGGTTGGTTAATTACACAATCTTGCCAAGGTTTAGCGCTGAGCAAAGTCATCATGGCACTGCACATTCTCTAATTGTAGTTCCAAAGGGGCTTTTTAAAGGGCCATTATCATGTAAAACTGAATTGTCCTCTTTATTTTTTTGTAAATGGAAGAGACTGATGCAGTATGTAAATACAATCAGTGGTAAAATGTACCATTCACTCCATGCTCCATGAGTCCAAACACTGAACATAGCTGCAACCAGCCTGTTTGTGTTTTTGTGATGTCATAAAAACAACACTTTTAAAGATATCTGACTAAGTTAGCCCTGAGCAGACCCACAGAATAAGAAACGCTTCAGCCCAGACAATGAAACACAGCCAAAAGAACAAGGCATTATTTACCTTAACTGTACTAGGTACTTAAAGGTACCAAAACTTTTGTCCAGGCAAATGCTATGCAATTTTTTTTTACTGTAGGTTGCTACAAATATAAGCGATGCAAGCATTGTCCAACAGAGTGGCACTACACAACACTATAAGTTACATATATAAACCATTTACCAATCAGAAAACAGCTCAAGATTTCACAAAAAAAATAGGTGAGTATCCTAGATATGCCTTTAGAGTGGCAGAGTGGCACAACGCATCAGAACTGGGGCATATACAGGGGTTGGACAACTGAAACACCTGGTTTCAGACCACAATAATTTATTAGTATGGTGTAGGGCCTCCTTTTTGTGGCCAATACAGCATCAATTCGTCTTGGGAATGACATATACAAGTCATAGTGGCCAGGTCTCTACGTGATGCTGGTGGAGGAAAACGTTTCCTGACTTGCTTCTCCAAAACACCCCAAAGTGGCTCAATAATATTTAGATCTGGTGACTGTGCAGGCCATGGGAGATGTTCAACTTCACTTTCATGTTCATCAAACCAATCTTTCACCAGTCTTGCTGTGTGTATTGGTGCATTGTCGTCCTGATACACGGCACCGCCTTTAGGATACAATGTTTGAACCATTGGATGCACATGGTCTTACTGGTGCAATGTGCAATTAATGAAGACTGGCCACCAGGCTGCTCCAATTTAGCCATGAAACCTCCCACACTACAATGACAGGTGTTTCAGTTTCATTGTCTAACCCCTGTAACTGCTGACCAAAAAAAAAATAATATACGTATCTCCAAAAAAGTAACTTGAAAACCTGCTTAATTTTAAATGGAAGTCATAGTAAAAATGTTGTATTCCAAGTAAATCTGGGGCATTTCTATTAGTCCATTTATCTTGAAATTTTCACACAATGTGAAGGATAGCTGCTGTTCTTAAATGCATTGAAATGCATTGAAAAAAAATGGAGATACATGTTTTTCTTTGGACAGTGACGATATATCAAAAGTGACTCATTGTGTCTCATGCTGACAGAGGTGTGTGTAGCTGTGTGGGTTATAATGGGTGTGTTTCGTTTTTTAACTTTTTCACTCACTTGCAGTTAGAACACAGTACGTCTACATACAGCTTTCAAAACAACTGACACGGGCATACATAATCCTCACAAAGACTTATTCCAACATGCATCAGTTGTCATTAAGCTTTCTAGCGTGAAACTGACTAAAGCCGCCTTTATTACAGACGCCTCATGGAGCCTAGATGTTTTATGTAGGGTTCTATCTGTTTTCATAAATGCATTAAGTAAGTGTCATGTAGCCTTATGAATGACAGCCACGTACAACCTAAACAACTTAACACAAGCTGATGTATCTCTTTTACCTAAATTCCATTTTAGTAGAATATTAAATATTTAAATCAAAAAAGGGTCCTGAGAGGAAAAAAACAGACTCTTCAAATGAATGAAAAAATACTGAGGAAGACAGGAAGAGAAAATAAATACAAGTTGATCAGTCAATAGGCTGGCCATCAGTGCAGGGACATCATCTGTGCTGTAACAGTGCTCCATGACCTCAATGATGCAGTCCATTTCCCGGAATCAAACTGGCCCATCAAAGCCTTATCATGTATTTCGCCTCTGACCTATACCTGGGCTGGAGGACGAGGGAAAGAGGCCAGGAGAAAAAAAATAAAACCACTTGGTTCTGGATTGTCTGTTGTCAGCTTTATATGAAAACAGAAGATTCTGGTCATTGAAAATGTGATTGAAGTGCATCAATAAAACAAATGGTTTAGGACACTGAAGTGGTCCCCCTGTCTACTGAAAGATTTGAATCCTTTTGCTGGCACCTGGACTTGATTTCTACAACCAAAGACATTTCTGTGTAGGAGCATATTATTTCTTAACCAGACTAGCATTAGGCTAGTGTCGTATCTATTTACCTTTTTTTTATATTCTTTATAAGGTGGACAGACACAGTTAGGTGAATATTAAAGAGATTCGTTTGAACACTTCCATCCCTTATAGCTTTTCCCTAACTGGGAAACTGGGCCCATTGCTGATTTGCCCCCGCTAGCACAGACAGACTTGTCAGAATATATGATTGCTGGCCAGTTCTAGGATTCTGTGGCTCCCTCAGAACAACTCCACTGGCTCCTCTGGGCCTTCAGGCCCTCTCCTCCTCTCCTCACTCTGTTTTTGTCCTTCTTTCCTTATTGTACTTCACCTCACACACTACCCCCTGACTCCCTCCCAAATCCACCCACTTCTGAGAGTTGTACACCACAATGCACAGCTCAAGATGCTCTGAAACACAGCAAGGTCATGAAAACATATGGAAGTGCTTTGCTAATGAACTAAATCATCCTGCAGGAACTGAAGAACCCACTGAAATTGAATTAGTATAGATATGCAAACCGCCTCAAAAAACCACAGTCACACAATCAAACTAAGATGTGCCAAACTACTAAAATGCTGACAACTGATCCTAAAATATGGTCTCATTCTGAATACATACACTAAAAGACCATTCCCAGAATTTGTGCTAAGCCTATGACTTCACTCTTTGCGGATGGAGACATGGATTTCTGATGCACACTCAGTATAAAAACATCAGCCTTAACACAGGCCCTAACATCCATCCATCCATTATCTGTAACCGCTTATCCAATTTAGGGTCGCGGGGGGTCCAGAGCCTACCTGGAATCATCGGGCGCAAGGCGGGAATACACCCTGGAGGGGACGCCAGTCCTTCACAGGGCAACACAGACACACACACATTCACACCTACGGACACTTTCAAGTCGCCAATCCACCTGCAACGTGTGTTTTTGGACTGTGGGAGGAAACCGGAGCCAGCCCCTAACACTGTACCCAAATCTGACCAAAACCATAAGCCCAAACCTAACTATCTCCAAAACCTTAAGCCTAAGCTTAAACCTAGACGTAACTCAAAAAAATCTAGAAGGACTTGGGATATCTTTTACATCCTTGCACAGAACATTATCAATAATATTACTCTTCTATTGGTTCGATTGGACATGAATCGTAATATAGAAATGTTATAAATATTTTTGGTGTGCTCTTTTTTGTCATTGATTCGTTCATTCATTATCCATAACCACTTATCCAGTTCAGGGTCACGGTGGGTCCGGAGCCAACACGGAATCATCTGGGAAAATCACACCCTGGAGAATCACACATTCACTCATACACTCACACCTACGGACACTATTGAGTCACCAATCCACCTACCAAAGTGTGTTTTTGGACAATGGGAGGAAACCAGAATACCTGGATGAACCCATGCAGACTCAGGGGGAACACACCACACTCCTCACAGACAGTCACCCGGAGCGGGACTAGAACCCACAACCTCCAGGCCCCTGGAGCTGTGTGACTGTGACACTACCTGCTGCTATTTTTTTGTCATATATGTTATTATCTATTTAGCTCTTGGTTATTGGAAAAATATATTCACTGAATAAACAAGGAAGGGGTTTAATAAGAGCTTAATCAAATGCTGGCACCTGGTACATATGGATGGATAACTGTTGACGGTGATGTATCCCTTGGAGCTGGACTCATGGTTAAAATTTGGACATTATTTGCTTTGCCACTGCATTCATTCAGAAAACTTTTTCATTCGTGATACACAGGCACTTTAGCTAAGCTCTATATATCTGCTATTGTATGCAATATGAAAACATTTTTACATTGTGGTAAATTTTTATAATGAATGAATTTGTCCAAAATTCTCAAAAATTAATGGTCAAAATATCTTTTTAATTTAAATGAGTTCCTTTTTAAAAATATTCTGGAGAAAGTTTGAAGACACAAGGTGCTGTTCAGTCAGCGAGTGGTGTGTAAATAGACAAAGTGTAACCTGTCTGTAATCTTGTAGTTTCACTGTAAAACCTGAGACACATTCATCTAAATTAGCTGTGTATAAAGAACATAAGTACTTTTCATAAACATCTATTACCTTCCTGTAAACAAAATGCTGTTTAAGAGATGAATATAAGGGTTCAGTCTAGCTGGTTATTTGTTGTTGTTTAAAGGTGATATGCCCCTTGAGACTGGATTCAAGGCTAACATCACTACAACATTTGCATCACCACTCTATTCATTTGTGAGAAAATGGACACCTCATTCATTTGTGATGAAGTAGACACCTCAGAAGATGGATTTGGGGGAGCAGATACTGAAAGCCTAATGGCCACTTAACCTTCAATCAATGTGCCATGATGTGCAGTAAAGCAGAAAATATATGGGGACCTAAAGAGTTACTGTTGCACCAATCTCCATCATTTTGTTGTGGGAAGAGCCGTGAATGGGCCCGGATTGGCCTAATGGTCAAATAAAGATCCAGTTGCATTGTTTGGCTGGATGCTACAAATTGAATAAATCATGGGTGGCTGCACATATTAACCTCTCGCCTCCTGCTGAATCACATGATCCGAGCCACGTAATGGACTGTGAAAGGAAGAGGGTGGGGGAGTACTGCCTGAGCCAACACCTTTCAAGCCAAGTCTGGCAATGCACTCCATTTTCACATAACATATTATACTCATCTGATATTGTTCAGTTCAGTGATGAATGTGCATGATCATTGTACATACTGACCCATCCCCTTGCCCCTAATGTAATGACACATTTTATTGCATATTATAGGATATTCCAGCATATATTCAAATACATATTTTGATATAAACGTTGGTTAATTTGTTTGTTGGGTCAAAACATCAAGTAGAACCAGAAGAAATGGCCCATTGGTTAAGAAAATGCATTCCTGCTTATGTAAATTTTTTTCTTTGGAAATATGAGAATTGCTCCAGCAGTGAGGATATAATGGTAAATAACAGTTGCCAGCATGGTGCTACACTATAAAAATAACAATGGCAGTGATTCTGAGCATAACAATTTACACTCACTGTAAATTTAAGACACATATTATAATTAGATGTTTTTATTTCATTGTACTCACATTTATTTATCATTCCGCGGACTGGTAGTGGTTTATTTTGCCTTGGGTAGAAATGGGTCCTTGGAGGAAGTTAGTCAGTCAAATGAGGATCTCGCTTTAGTCTGATTTGATTGAGATGCAACACTCATTTGCCAGCTGCCTCCCCTCCTATCAGTCACTTCAATGTGTTTCATTGTTTTACTACATTAAAGGATTTACCCACATTGTAAAAACTATTTACATCCTTCTGGGGTAAATAGGGAGGGTAACAGCTAAGAGGGAAGCGGCCATAGCTTGTTTTCAAGCACGCATAAAACATTTTGTTATCATAGCCCTCCCAAACCACTGTTAATTTGTTATAATCAAGTAGCAAATGCTATAAAAAAGAAAGAAAATACAAAAGAAAAAAGGAAAGAAAGAAATTAGCAATTTTAGTTCCTCTGAAAGAGCTGCTGGGAAACCAGTGAATAGAGGCATTAGACAAACGCCTCTTAATGGGCTTTTCGTCCTGGAACTCTCATAATAGCTACTGAATTTCACTGGCATTGTCCATTAGCAAAACTTTTCTTTCTTCCCTCCTCTTAAGCCCTCAAAAGACCAAGTGAAATTGCAACTGGTCACACAAAAGTAAAGTCTTTTATCACGCCTCCCTCTTTAAAACAAGTCCCATACAGAGTTTGCAAGAAAAAGTGATGCTCACATAACATCTCAAAGGAGGCTGAAGTTGAACAAGTCTGGCTCCTCTCCTACTCCCCATTGTTCAGTAAATACAGGGCTTTTCTGCTCCAAGAGTTAATCCACTGGTGAGGAATAAAACGGTGCTCAGAGTGACAGAATGGCCATCATTATATCTTGCTCCTTCTCATTTAACTGCTGAAAATGATTCAATTAAATTGGACGAGGCAATTGTTGGAGACTATGGCCAGCACTGTGCTTTTTATGTGCAGTTGCTTCTTTATTTCTTTTGCTCCTCATTGCCAAGTCCTGTTATAGCTATTTCCAAGATTGAGCCACAGGCAATGGTTCACATATCGATGCAGCAGGTTTTACACATTAGCACAGCAAGAGGAAATTGAGATCCTGTCTTGGCTGAAATTGGAATGTAGTCTGGGTGAGTACGCTGGGTGTCCTGTGGAGGTAGTGTAGTCTAGATAGTGTTCCAGACAGTCGTGTCTTAGTCCCAACACAGCCAGAGAGATATCCTAGTCTCCCATCTGTACAAGAAGCAGCTGCTACACTGTCTATATGGCTAGGCAAGAGACACCTCGAACCCCACATCAATAAAACAAACCTCAGAGCCTGGACGAGTACTGGCATCAGACTTATAGCAAGGAGACAAGTGCTAATACCTTTCAGAAGGAATTGAAATCGAATCATGTTTAAGTGTTTTATTATAGCAGTGAAAAGTGCAGCATTAATGGCTGTAAAAAGATACCAATATTTCAAAACATTCATTCATTTAGTTGGTATTTGTTTCCTTATTTTTTTTCAGATGCTTAGTATTTACTCCATAACTCCATCATTATCTCTATAACACTGTTTCAGAACCTGATTTAAAAAAAGAAAAGAAAAAAACAGGAAGAAGTATCTAACAGACAGCACCTCTGAAAGTTCCTGACAGTAACATTAGTTAAAAACTGACTTTAGCTCCTCACAATGTGGACCAAAATTTAGAGCATGGTGTTAAATAGAAAATATATTTAAACAAACGCACATTGGTTTGGCTGTAGTTTGAATGCTGGGCAAGGGTAGTGGGGGTAGTGATTAAACCAATATGGCTGGGGTGTCTAAACTAGTATCTGAAGCTTGTAAATGATGTTTAAGTTAGTGTTTATTTTTAAAGTCAATACATATTAATTAATGTATTGTCTGTTACCGCTTATCCAGTTCAGGGTAGCGGTGGGTAATAAACCCGGAATTCACTGGGCACAAGGCAGGAACACACCTCACAGTGTGACACACACACACACACACACACCTACAGACAGTCATATCATATCAGACACTCTAGGTCATATCTTTTCCTGCTCCATATTCTTACTGTTTAAAGTGAAAGTGTAACAACACGTTTGGCTTGATGTGAAGTTTGCAACATGTGAAAACTTATATCTGGTAAGAACTTCAAGCCGTAAGTGTCTGTATGTGGAGGGGCATATCAGTTACTCTGTCTCATACCTACATAACTTACATTTTACTTTGGTAGAGTTATTGAATAAGCCTAGTGTTCAAAAAGAATAAACATCATGAAGATGGTACACGTAAATTTCTGGTTAATCAGCAACTCCTGGGTTTTGGATGAGCCTGGTAAGTGTAAACCCAACATAACCTTGAATCTTAGAATTCAGGAGCATTTCTGTTATATGTTTCTGCTGTATTCACTCTCTATGGTCTTTGTATTACTGTAACATTAGCCAAAATTGAGCAGCACTGGATGTTTAGTAATTTTTCACTGATTCTCGAGGTAATAGCAAGTTGAAAAGATTGTAATGGCTTTGAGTTCCCCCATTCTACTCTGCAACACTAACAAAAGAGTGAAAGCCGTGAAATTTTCTCAAACACGCGGGCAAATCTCCCAGTCAATGCGTGCCTTCTGTTCATGGACTTCATACCATCACATTCTAATTCTGATAATCTGTACAAAGCCAATGCCTTTCCTTTCCCATATCCCACAAATCCCCACAGCTAGACTCTACACAGCTGTCTCTCTCTCTCTCTCTCTCTCTCTCTCTCTCTCTCTCTCTCTCTCTCTCTCTCTCTCTCCATCTCCCTCCTTTCCTGCTGCCTGTTGTCACCAGCTGAGGGCAACACTGGGAGTCCCAACCACTGCTTAATACCAAGCAGGTGCTGTTTTGTGTGTGTGTGTGTGTGTGTGTGTGTGTGTGTGTGTGTGATGGGTAAAGACCCAGCTGGCCACCAGCTCTGGGGCTCTAGCCCAGCCTTAGGCCAGCGATGAAAGGGCCGTTTGAGCTCCTGGGAGTGCTAAGTGTCTTGTCAGCCATTGAGGCTGTAATGGGCTCCCGCCATCGCACTCAGCATTCATGGCCAGCCATTATGGCCAAGCGAAACCAATCGCTTCATTGCGCCTGTTGCAGTAAAGAAAGCAGAAAAGGCCTGTTGAAAGTCAATCACGGGCAGCTTTGCACATTCTGAGCCATCGTCTGGACCGAGGTCCCACCTGGTCTCTTTCTCTCACTTTCACTCTCTCTCTCCACTCTGTCCTCTCTCTCACTTACTCCCTCCCTGTTTCCGTCTTCTCTCTACTTTCCCACTCTCCCATCCCCTCCCCCCCCCCCCCTCTCTCTCGCTCTCTCTGTTTAATACCTCAGTCAGGCTCAGGGCTGCATGTGGAGAGACTGACTCCAGGCTAAAGCCCATCTCACAGCAGTCACCTGTCACTGTGCTGGAGAAGCCACAGACAGCAGTGGCACTCATTTACATCTTAAAACATTCAAATAAAAGCAAACACAGGAGTCAGGGGACTTCATACTAAATACCTCCTGATATTGATGATATTCTTCATGAATTTCTTACACTTCTTTTAGGTCACAGAGTTCATATCTGGATATAGTAATTACCATACCAGAGCTAAATGTTACTGAGCATGCATTAACGGTGCCAGTGGTCACCATAGAGTCCATTGTGGATCTACATATAAGAGCATGATAGGTCCGTAAAGCTAGCGCTTGGAGGGTGGTTGGTCTGGGATGCCAGACCTCACTGTTGAGCCTTGGCGCCGTGCCGTGGGCTTAATTTACCGTAATTGTGTACCCTTAATTGACTCTTGTGATTTTCATGTTTCGTTTTACTCCAGGCAGCTAAATGCTCAACAACAAATGATAATGGAAGGGTTGCTGATCGGATGATAAACAGCCACAGTGACCGTAATGGTTAGGTTTAGGATGCTATTTTATTTCTAAGAGCTAAATGTTCAGTAACAGAAAAGTTGTGGTTGCTGGTAGGAAGAGAGTGAGCAGGGCCTGATGCTTTAATGGACCGTCGTAGGATATTTTACCCCATTTTATCCTCTGTGTAATTACAATATTAACCTTTCCTTTAGCCACAAAAGCTGACTGAAAGACACATCGGTGCCTAAAACATTAACCCAGAGAAACAGAGATTCAACCATACACAGGCACACGAGGTGTCTGGGGCTAGACTGTGTGGACCAGGTTCTAGCCCATGCTCACAGAATGTAAAAGAGGACAACACAAGGTCTGCTGGACACAGAGGGGAAATAATCACCACAAAATGTACTCTACTATACTCTACAGTACCTCTGATTCCTCCTCAAGCAGAAAAGAGTTTGAGGAGAATTTGACCACTACCAAGATTATATAGAGTGTTTTGTAGAGCCTTTGATTTTAGAATGCTAATGCTAATGCTAATTTGGGCTGTGTAATTGAAAGAAAATGATTGGGTTAGTCTGTAGCTTGCATAGCAAGATATATAAGCTACGCTAGCTAGTGTGTGTAATAGCTATATCAGCTTATATGTTTTAATAAGTGTTTACGTGTAAACTATATGTGAAAGGTATGTAATTATTAATGGAATTACGTTGGCTATAGAACATATTGTGCTGGCATGCACATAATTAAAAACAATCAATGAATTACAGTTCAATCAGTTACAGTCAATAATTACAGCTCCAAATTGTTTGTTTGTGTGTGCCCATGTTTGTGTGTTTGTGAATGTGTGCATGCATACGTGTGTGTGTGTGTGTGTGTGTGTGAGAGAGAGAGAGAGAGAGAGAGAGAGAGAGAGAGTCCATCTGACTACATCAGGATGGACTCATTAAACTCCAGCAGCAGAGCTGTAGCGAGGGCCAAAGGTGTGTTCTCGTTGGGGTCCTCTCTGTCTGAATCCTCCTAACAGCCTCACTGCCCATTACCACACAGTGCTTTACCTGCAGCACTGTCAGAGCTCCCATTAAAATTCAGCAGGCTCTCACTCCTCCAGAGCAACCAGACTCGACTAACTAGCTCACCCGCTACGTGCTAGCTCCAATCTGGCCCGGCATGGAGCACTGGTTTAAAGTCTATATGAGCTGTACATACCACGTGGCTCATTCCCACATGGATAATTGGAAATATGTGCTGCAACAGGGCTTTACACGCTGGCTATGTCACAGTCTGTGGTGCTAGTAATGACGCAGAGATTATTTAGGCTCTGGGTGGACCGTGGAGAGGGTGTGTTTTCTGGGGACGGGAAAAAACAAGGCAAAGTTAATAGTTTAATGCACAGCAAAGCTCCCATAACTCAGCATATGCCACTGCTGGCAGACTGACAGATGACATGAGATAGCAGACACAGAGGACATGCTGAGATGTCAGCACAGTCAGAGAGAGAGAGAGAGAGAGAGAGAGAGAGAGAGAGAGAATTATTGGCATGCACCAGGTATCCTTCTCCCAGGCCTTATTAATATTTCACACACACTAGATTACAGCCTGAACCCTGTCATTTTGTAACATTCAAAGACGATATATCCGCAGTGTCCTCAAGATCAAATACAGCGCAACAAAGCTAATGACATAAATCCTCGCTCTGATTGTGAATTAGTCAAGTGCATCACATTCCACTCTGCTCACACACACAAACACCCATACACGTAACCTCCAAACAAACAAGTTATTAAAGGAAAGTGTGTGGGGGGCTAATTAAGGTAAACACAGGTCATAAATGTATAGGGACTGAGAGCTGTGGGGTGGGCAGGTGGCTCAGTCCCGTATGAATAATGCAATTTGGCCTATGGCTGTTTTATAGACAGGAAAATGTGATCCATCTTGGGGATCATCATCAGCATATGTAATATTTATGACATTATCCCCCCACCGTCCCCACCCACAGAACACAAACATCCACCCCTCTGGCATGTGGGCTGGATATGTGACAGGCAGCACAATAAACTGTTAGTGCTCACACATAAAAAAGCATTAATGCAATGTAGGATTGACATAAGGCTAATTTATTATGCTATAGTGCTACAGATATTATGGAAGATTAATCTCTAACAGTGCCCATTGTCTAAAATTTCCCTTACTATGATTTACTGCACTTCATTTTTACAAAATCATTTTGAACAAGGGACCTCTATTCGTCCCTTAGTATTGAAGGGCTGTTTTTGTTACTGTACCATTTAGAACCATTTAGAACAGCATTTTAAGATCAGGCTCACATGGAAAGTAAAACGAGAAATAAAGATTATTCTCCACTCTTTTAAGGTGTTTAAATCCACTGAAAAGCTGCAGTGATTTTTTTTCATTACTGTCCAATTAAAAATATGTATCTCACAAAATAGTAACTTCACAGGAGAAGGAATAACCCTTCTTAAATTTCAATGGAAGTCAATGTCAAAAAATTTTATTCCAATTAATTTTGGATAATTTCTATGGGTTCATTCATCATAACATTTTGTTTTGGTTGTGACGCCAATCAGTTTTTACTGCTTCTTTGTCATATAAAGATTTCAAAGTATTTACAACAGTTGCAAAAGCATTCCTACTTAAAATTTAAGCGGAAAGTGAGATCAAAGCCCACTCTCTGTGGCCATTAAGCTGCAACTGATAGTCTTTGATATCACAACTATAAACCCATTTCATTAGGAATACAAATTGTTGTAGTGTGAATGGATATATAAATATGTACAAGGTTGTGTCATCACAGCCATGAGTTAAAAATTTACATTTTTAAGCTTAATTGCCATTTTTATATGAGACAGGTCCAGGCTTCTCCTTCCTTGCTGCTTGGTGTAGTTTTGAATCAACCTGAGCGAGTGTGTTTATGTGTGTCTGTGTGTGTGTGTGTGTGTGTGTGTGTGTGTGTGAGAGAGAGAGAGAGAGAGAGAGAGAGAGAGAGAGAGAGAGTAACAGAAGCTGTAGGAATATAACACAGCATGAAGCCTGACATAGAGAAGGGGGAGGGAGGCAGTGTGTGAAGGCCACAATCCAACAGGTCTCTGATGACAAAGAAGAGAGGACAAAAAGAACTCTCTCTCTCTCTCTCTCTCTCTCTCTCTCTCTCTCTCTTTCTCTCTCTGTCTCTCTCTCTCTCTCTCTCTCTCTCTCTCTCTCTCTCTCTCTCTCTCTCTCTCTACCCGTCCTCTCACCCATCAACAGTGCTCTTTATCAAAAGCCAAGGGCAGCGTTTTCCACATGAGCCACCAATGCCATTTTATGAAGCATGAATGCCAGGGGGTGGATGGACAAAATGGAATAAATAAATAAAACAGCCTTCAGCATTCTGACTCCTGCACCAACCACACTCATCCTCATCTCCTCCAGCTCACAGAGAAGGACAGAGTGGAAGAGGGAAGCAGAAAGGTAGAGAGACAGAGGGGCATAAGAAAGTATAGAGGGATACTTGGAAGGAAGGGTGAGAGAGAGAGAGAGAGAGAGAGAGAGAAAGAGAGAGAGAGAGAGAGAGAGAGAGAGAGAGAGAGAGAGAGAGAGAGAGAGAGAGAGAGGGATGGAAGATAGAAAAGAATGTGGAATTAAGTATGGAATAGAGATGTGCAGGAAGGAAGTTAGAGAAAGAGATGTAAAATGGGTATATAAAATGAACATGGCATGAAAGAAAAGGAGTGAAAATGGATGTAGTTTGAGAGAAAGGCAATTTCACATTACAAAATTAACATTTACAGCATTTAAAAATTCAATTCTATGGTAAAGAACATTACAATCCATAATGCATGCATATATTAATGTAATAAGTACTAATATTAATATAGAATATATAATACTCTTATATACTGTCAGTGTAGCAGTAGATTTTATCCCCGTGGGGACAGGAAGCAGAGAAATGGCGACCGGTTCATACACCTTGAATGAAAATGCAATGTATTCCCCTTATGTTTCTGGACATACTGACAGAGGCAGAGGGGAGGGAATGAGGGATGCAGAGATGGGAGGAAGGATGTAAAGAGGGAGGGGGGAATTGGGGGCCAGAGCTAGGCCCTGTGCAGCAAAAATCAGTCCCAAGTGGGCAATTATTCATGTGCAGGCAGCGTGCGGGTGCTTTTCTGCTTTCTGTGGGTGGCACAGAGCACTGGGTAAATGCTGCCTCCTCTGAGAGAAACACCACACACCAGTCCATTAGAACTGAATCCATCACCTCTTTACAAAAGAGCATGAGCAGGACTATCACTGTCAATGTCACACACACACACACACACACACACAAGCCTTACCCCACTCCCAACAAGGACAGCAGCAGACACCCACTCTCCAGGGGGTTCCTGTTTTGTGCCCCTCTCCCCTTTTCTCTCTCTCTTTATATGGAGAGAGAGAGAGAGAGAGAGAGAGAGAGAGAGAGAGCATGAGAGAGAGAGTGTAAAAGGTGTCTGACTATTGTTCCCTGCTGGAGTCCATCTGAAAAGCGAAGAGCAAACATGGAGGATTCGCCACTTGAAATACACTAAGTGGAAAAGAGTGTCAAATGTTGAGTGGCTAGTGCCATCTTTGCTGGACAAACAAAATAAGTCGTCCTGCTGAGATCCAGATCTGTCAGCTGGAGAGAAGCAGAGAAGCTGCTACAATTCATACAAGAGTAATCTACAAGGAACTGTGTGAAAAATGTTTTTCAGTACAGCACAGAATACATATGATGTGTATATATACCCATATGATGGTAAATCTGCATTATAAACAATATTTTATAATGTTAATTCTGTTATATTTATATTAAAATTATATAAAAGAGAATGTCATTTTATATTACATTTCCATAATGATAATATCATATGATAATATCAATCAATGTCATTTTTCACAAATTCATTGTTGTATATATTGTTGTTTAACCTTTATTTCACAGGAATTCATACATAAATCATTTTTAACAGCTTTATAAACCTGAGGGTAGTGATATCCATATTTGTATTAACTGTATAACCCTGTATTAATATTATCACCAATATTTATTAACCCTAAACTTATCTATATATTAACATGTAATGAAAAACATACACAGATCAGCCACGGCATTAAAACCACTGGCAAATGAAGACAATAACATTGATTATCTCATTACCATGGCACTTGTGTAGGGGTGGGAAAAATTATACAGCAAGCAAAGAGTCAGTCCTTGAAACTGATGTCGGAAGCTGGAAAGATGGGCAGAAATAAGGATTTGAGTGAGGTCAATGTTTGTAACGAGATAATCAAAGTTATTCACTTCTTCTGTCAGTGATTTTCATTTTGTGGCTGATCAGGAGAGTATCACCATCATAAGAAACTTTAGCTCTGAAACTGAGCTTTAGAGAAGATTTTTGGAACAGTATGAACCAGCCCTTCAGGCTCATCTGACATGAAAAGATCACACCATTTAAAGGCTATTCATTCATTCATTCATTCATTATCTGTAAGCGCTTATCCAGTTCAGGGTCGCGGTGGGTCCAGAGCCTACCTGGAATCATTGGGCGCAAGGCAGGAATACACCCTGGAGGGGGCGCCAGTCCTTCACAGGGCAACACAGACACACACACACGTTCACTCACACACTCACACCTACACACACTTTTGAGTCGCCAATCCACCTACCAACGTGTGTTTTTGGACTGTGGGAGGAAACCAGAGCACCCGGAGGAAACCCACGCGGACACGGGGAGAACACCATTTAAAGGCTAGTTCAATTTAATATTGCAAATAGAATTTATATTATGATTTTATCCAAATCAGGACATTTGGTTAATTGTTCTACAAAATGGTTACATTTACTCAAGTGCATGTTCACAAGTAAAATTCATGCAGGAATATTTGTTAATTAATCTAATTACTTTTGAAGTAGATCCTTTCATTTTCGACCAAAACATCCAAAAATAATAGAGCAACAACTTCATTCCCCATGCTGACAGATGTGTTTATTTTAGTGCCACTGTGGTTCAGTGTGTTATTTAATATTTAATTAGTTTGTGTTATTTTGGCTGTTAACTTTTATTATTATTATAATTTTTATTATTAAGATTCTCTTTATTTGAGTACATCTTTTACATCTGTATGGACTTAAGCCTCTCTACACATCTGTGTGAATGATGCATAGTGATTTGAGTTGTTTACAGGCCTTTAGACTGTATGTGTTTCAATATGTGTGTGTGTGTGTGTGTGTGTATGTGTATATTCTGGTCAGTTCTCTGATCAGCCTCTATGTTTGGTGTGTTTGTTTAGAGGAATAAGTCAGAGATCCTCCATCCAGCAGAGACAAGAGCTCCACTCATGAACATTTCAGGAGCCCTCAGAGCCTTTGAAACAGTTCCTTTAGAAGCCAGTGTTTCTATTCATATTTCATTTCTAACACTGTGAGCTTTGCTCCATGAACTGAGGAGAATTATTTATATGGTCCGGCCTTAGGGATGTGTGTGTGTGTGTGTGTGTGTGTGCATGCATGCACATGTGTGCAGTCTCCTGCCCCAAATTCTGGAGACGATTAGTGGGGCAGAAGCCAGTGTAATATGTATTAAACTAATTAAATGTCTAAATCAAATCGTTAGTCGCAGGCCTCTTTTTCTTAGCCCCGCACTGGAGCTAAAAGGAGTTAATCTCTCGCGGTGCTGCATACCTGACTCCAGCCACTCTATTTCATAACCTAATGCTATGAAAGACATTGGCACTCTCCCAGTCCTGCTATTCTCTGGCACTTGGCTCAGTGGGCCATTTGTATATAACACTGGCACTTGCGCAAACAATCCTGCAGCTTGATTCTGCATGCTTTCTTTCCAATAAGCTGCCTCCAGCCGAGAGCATGAGCTCCTTTTATACCGTATAATTAAAACGATGGCAAAGCTACACGAGTGTAGGAGTAAAAAAAAAAATTTAAAAATAACAACTGACTGGGTAACACTCAGGCTGCCTGAGCAGCATCTGGTGACATCCAATTCAGTGTTTGTGTGTGTGTGTGTGTATATAGAGGAAAGCAGGAGAGAAGCGTGCATGTGTGTATCAAGTACATATGCAGAATTATGGTGGGGCACATCTGCATTAGCCGTTCCAACGTTGCGTGTCTGCTCTCAGGGGAAGCTTATTTTGCCGACTTGACATGTTCTCAGCTGGACCAGTCCACATTTCTAGCCAAGAAAAGAGTACAAAATCCTCCTCAGTAATCCAGCCAGAGCCACAGCACATAGCTATGGTGCCACTGAGTCTCACAGTTTTACTCCCGGCAGCTATATGCGCTTATTTTTTGGCATGCAGTAAGTTTAGGGCTTCCACTGAGTATTCAGTCTAAATCGATTACTTGATTAATTAATGACTGGGTTCACATGCTGAAAGATACATGAGGGGTCGGCAAATGATTTTAAATCTGTGTTCAGTTGTTTGAACATTCTTCATTGGACAGCTATTAGCACACACATTGCTTTTGTGTGCATCGTTGAAAGAGTGATAACCCACACCAGCAGGATCCGGAGAATGCATGTTTGCTGTCAGATTTCATATATATGAAATAAAATTACATGTGTAGTATAAATTGCATGCATATTGTTTTTTAACCATTAAGGGTCAGAATAATGGCTAGATTATTAGATTAAGTAAGAACAGATGCTGAAGCTGCCATTCAGAAAAATGCACTCCAGTATCTTGGACTAATTATATTGAGGAACTAAAGAGTTCACGTGTCTTGCAAGGAATGGAAGGATTCTGTAATTTAATGAGAGCAGAAGAAAAAGGGCGAGTCAGGGAAGGAGGGAGGGAGGAATGAGAGAAAGAGAAAAAAAAAACATTTGTCAATTAGTATGCAAATGCATGCGAGCGACTCCTTCAGAAATCCAATCAGGCTGTCACCTCGGCAGGGGGTGTTATTATAAAGTCCCTATGAAGTGTGGCTTGCAAGTTGCCATGCAAAATAAGCCACGTCCACAGACGAGCAGACACAGTGGGGCTGGCACTGGGTCTGCAGGCTAACGTGAATAACAAACGCACACACACACACACACACACACAGAAAAAACTCTCACTCTCTGTGAAATGAGCAAAACTGGTGACACACGTCATATGGTGCACTTCTGTGGCTTTGGAGCCTGGGGTGGTTGGGTGAAGGCTGGAAGGTATCAGCCATGGACTCCTTACACGAAAGAAAACAGAATGCTGATGTTGAAAATGGCTGTTCTGCTTGGGCTGTGTGGAGAATGTATCATTAGTTTGCAGAGTTTGGTCTTTCAGTTTCAACAGCTGTGAAAGCAGAAGCTTGTCTCCTATTAACAGAGGCCCATGGATCCAAAGGGGCTTGATGGTCTTTAACGATCACTCAGTGCTTCTAGTCCACTCTCACATCTAGGAACAAATATTCAAAAAATATTCAGGTGGGGAAATAAACAGTATATGCATCTGAACAGTATCTGAACACAGAAACCTCCCTGTGCACTGTGTGAATCGTTCATGAAGAACGGACCAAGTAAAATGTTCTAAAATGATATGGAATTTTTTCAGGATTCATTAGAACTGAAAAGGCTTTTTTTTTAATTATTATTATTTTACACATACAGTTTTTTAACATAATGTTAAGATGTATCGGATGTGTAGGATGTGTAGGATGTACCGTCACACACAGCTTCAGCATTCTCTGTGTTGTGGGTTCAATCCCCACTGTTTGTATGGAGTTTGTTATCCCTCTCTTTCAGTTAGTTTCCTCTTGGTTCTCTGCTTTTCTCAATCCAGCAGCATGTGAATGTGTGAGTGACTGGGTTAGGTCACCCTCCAATTCACAGTTGCTTTTTACAGGTACCCACCAAAGCTGATCTAGGTGCAGTAGCCAGAAAAAGAAAAATGAAAGACTGAATTCGTGTTTTAAATCAATAGCTTTGGGAAATCATGTAGCCCTGTTTTTGCTGAACGTACAGATAAAGATAAAGATCTCCGATTGTTACTGTGTTTATTCCCACACAGAAAACGATGCAGTAAATTTACATCAATGTTTAAATAACTTCCACATGAATAAAACATTACATCAATACACAAGTTGCCATTTAGTTTGTGTACATTTATCAATTTATGAATATATTTACAGTATATTACATCAGATAATAAACAGAGGTAACATTTATTAAGGCAAACATTATTAATGCAAAACATCCTCATGAAAAGCATGTTTACAGCATTTTTATGCTTTTTACATGCTTTTTTAGTCAGGGCATGCGTATATATGTAAATGTACATTGAAATGTAGTGGACGTCATTGTGTAAGATGAGCCAAGGACAAGCGTTCACTCATTCTACATCTTACTCCCCCTGTACTCCACAGCCAATATAATGGCAGTATTAGCCCCACTACTGACCTTGACCATTACTGTGTAACAGAGTTATAGAATAAAATCACTGAAGACTGACTGATAGAAGACAGAGCTCTGGGTCGTTGAGCCTTTAATGAAATAAATACGATGAAATGCAGAGACTTTTATTCACTTCTAAATACATCAGGCTTTTAGAGAAAGACTATCTCAGTAATCTGTAAAATAAACAAAGAAAGTTCTCTACAACAACTGGTTTAAGTCTACTTCACTGTGTAAATCCAATCCCCCTGCTTTAACTTTAAACTTTTGGATGAAATTGCAGCAGTTTTTGTTTACTCATGCTGTAATATGGTGTAGAATCTTACATCATCGCAGCATGATGTACAGTTTTTCAGCAGAGTGCTCATCCTTATGCTCAGTGTTTCAGAGAAATCTATTCTGTCCTCAACATCAGGGCACCAAGACCGCTGGGGGTCACAAAATCGGTCAATGTGTAATGAAAGTGTGACATCTTGGAGACCCCATCACATGAAAAGAGATAAAAGAAAGGATGAAAACACATGAGAAAAAAGGTGAAAAAGAGCACAATCAAGGAGTTCACAGGACGGAGAAGATGTGCAAAAGGGAAGTGTCCTATCAAACACTCAATGTGGAGGGTGACAGAAATTATCTTCATGGAAACAAAACAAAACAAACCATTGTTCTCAGTTGGGCAGTGGGGATGATTTATCCTTCATCTTGATGTATGGCTTTTAAACATCATGCAAACCTTCCACAGTCCAGAATTCACACAACGATGTGAGTATGTTTGTGTGTGTTGTTGTGTTTGGTTGTGTTTGGTTTGTGTGTGCCCTGGTCCAGCAGAAAGGCCTCAAAATGGTATACCACAGCGCCCCCTGCTGGAGACACCCACACCTGCTCCATCGTTGAAAAACCTGTCTGTTGCCTTAGTTCTGTGCTATACCTGGATCATCAGAGCAGAAGAATATCACAAGCCGCTGAATTTTCACAGACTATTGATACACTATACTATTTCAATATTAACACACTGTCTGCTCCACACGTGACCCTGACCTGGATACGCGGTTACAGACAATGAATGAATGAATGAACGTCTGCTCCACATCTCTGCACCTGCTCTCTTTTTTCATACTTCTGTGCCTTTCCTGACAATTTTTTGGGAAAGTTTCCCCACTTTCTACTGATGATGTGAACAAAAAATAGCGTCTAAATATTTCCATTTCTTTCTCATTACATAATGTTGACTGATGCACAGTGATCTTATGAAAAAAAAACACAGGTAACAGTCTTTTCATTTTAGTCAAACAACAATTCTGCATTTGTATGAAGTAATAAAATAAACTATTTTAATTTTAAATATCAATATTATTTACAAACGTCCTCCTGATAAATTGTTCCATGGATGCATGGATGGGTCAGTTGCACAGACTCCAGTTTCTGATGGACTCTGCACAGCTGTGAAATCCATTCTCTCACACACACAGAGAGAGGAGAAGACACTAGTCCTGTAACTCCCTCTGATGGAGGAAATAGAACGCTAGATTTACATTATTGCTTCTCCAGGCTGCCCTTCACAAAGACTGCAGTGTTAACACACACTCACCTTCTGCACAAAAACATGTCAGTCCACTGGATTTGTAGCGAGTCTGAGATAGGTGACTACAAATGTAAACAAGGACACAAAGCGTCACTGAGGTAAGGCACTGAATAGAGCATTGTGTTAAATGAAAAATTATTTTAAGAAATTATCTGTTAATAAACATTGTGGTATTTTTTGTTTTATGGTTTATTAATAAACAGACCTATACAGAAGAGAAGCTGGCTCTCTAGAGAGGGTATATCAAGTTTTTTTTACAACAGCAACACTACCCATGTTTAGTTTCGAACACAGTATATTCACCAGTGTTAGATCAACACTATTAGTGTTAAATTAACACAGTTAGTGTAATAATTTAATACTCTCAGTGTTAACACTAATAGTGCTGATTTAAAACTGGTGAATTTACTGTGAAGATGCTGCAAAGCATTTGAAACAAAAAAGTAACAGATATTTCACTAAGCAGAAGGTAGTCATGGGTCCAAATTAGAAGAATGGCCACTTACAGGCCTCTGGCAAGAAGGAAAACCTTTCATTCACTCAGCTTATAAATCTCTGCTTTGTTGTTGAAATGGCAATGTACCTAATTAATTTTTTTTCATATTTGAAATAAAATCACTCTATGACATAACTGCTGTCAGCAAAAATAATTTTGGTTAACATACAACCCCAATTCCAAAATTGGGACATTGTGTAAAACATAAATTAAAACAGAATACAATGATTTGCAAATACTTTTAAACCTATATTCAACTGAATACACTACAAAGACAAGATACTTAATGTTCAAACGGATAAACTTTATTGTTTTTTTTTGCAAATATTCACTTATTTTGGGCAACAAAAGACTGGGAAAGTTGAGGAATGCTCAAAAAACATTCCACAGGTGAACAGTTTAATTGGAAACAAGTGACTGGGTGTAAAGGGAGCATCCCTGAAGGGCTCAGTCGTTCACAAGCAATGATGGCGCAAGGTATATCACTTTGTGAACAACTGCATGAGCAAATCTTATAACAGTTTAAGAACAACATTTCTCAATGTACAATTGCAAAGAATTTAGGGATTTCATCATCTACAGTCCATAATATCATCAAAAGATTCAGAGAATCTGGAGAACTCTCTGCAATAAGCAGCAAGGACAAAAACCAACATTGAATTCCCCTGACCTTTGATCCCTCAGGCGTCAATGCATTAAAAACCGACATCATTCTGTAACGGATATTACCACATGGGCTCAGGAACACTTCAGAAAACCATTGTCACAGTTCGTGAAAACAGTTCGTCGCTCCATCTACAAGTGCAAGTTAAAACTCTACCATGCAAAGTGAAAGCCATATATCAACAACATCCAGAAATTCTGCCAGCTTCTCTGGGCCCGAGCTCATCTGAGATGGACTGACACAAAGTGGAAAAGTGTCCTGTGGTCTGACGAGTCCACATTTCAAAATGCTTTTGGAAATCATGGACGTCGTGTCCTCTGGGCCAAAGAGGAAAAGAACTGTCCGGATTGTTATAAGCACAAAGTTCAAACGCCAGCATCTCTGATGGTATGGGGGTGTGTTACTGCCCATGACATGGGTAACTTGCACATCTGTGAAGGGACCATTAATGCTGAAAGGTACATACAGGTTTTGGAGCAACATATGCTGCCATCCAAGCAACGTCTTTTTCAGGGACATCATTGCTCATTTTAGCAACACAATGCCAAGCCACATTCTGCACGTGTTACAATAGCGTGGCTTCGTAGTAAAAGAGTGCGGGTACTAGACTGGCCTGCCTGCAGTCCAGACCTGTGTCCCATTGAAAATGTGTGGTGCATTATGAGACCCCGGAATTTTGAGCAACTGAAGTTGTACATCAAGTAAGAATGGGAAAGAATTCCACTTACAAAGCTTCAACAATTAGTGTCCGCAATTCCCAAACACTTATTAAGTGTTGTTAAAAGAAAATATGATGTAAAACAGTGGTAAACATGCCCCTGTCCCAACTTTTTTGGAACGTGTTGTAAGCCTCAAATTAAAATGGGTGAATATTTGCAAAAAACTCAAATGTTTATCAGTTTGTTAAATGTCTTTTCTTTGTAGTGTATTCAATTGAATATAGGTTGAAAAGGATTTGCAAATCATCGTATTCTATTTTTATTTCTGTTTTACACATCGTCCCAACTTCATTGGAATTGGGGTTGTAAATGATCACAGTGATTATGTAACAACAGACACAATTGTAACTAAACAGCTTAAGTTAATGTTACTTCTACCACTAGCCAAAGACCCTCCTCACACGTTTTCAAATCAAGTTAACTCAGTGAGTCAGGTTTATAGGCCGACCCGGTACATTATATTATAGTAGTATTGATAGTAGTATTGATAATAATATTGCTAATAATAATAATAATTCTAAGGGATATATGTGGCCAGTGGTAAATTAAGTGACTCAAATCAAAGCTCTTTGTAAACCAGTTCATCAGACTCCAGGGTTAAACCTGGGATAACTTTTGAGACTGATTCAGTGATTCAGTTCATATAAAGTTCCACTGTGCCTGTGTTCTCCTCAGCTGATTTAACTGAGGTGAGTTTTAGTATCTCTCTCTCTCTCTCTCTCTCTCTCTCTCTCTCTCTCTCTCTCTGAGCTTCTATGCTGCATTTGTTGAGCTTGACTGTATATTGAAGCACAGTCCAAACAGGGAGCCTTCCCAATGGACATTTCAAACACTGCAAATCTAAACAGAGCTAAATAATGCATTCACCACACAGAGAATCCATTCTCCCTCCCTCCCTCTCTCTCTTTATCTCTCTCTCTCTCTCTCTCTCTCTCTCTCTCTCTCTCTCTCTCTCTCCCCACTGAATCTCTCACACATTGTACTCACACAGATGTTTTCTCCGTTTTGCCCTTTCACTCACTCTCTCTCTCCTCCACCCACATACACTGCCTTATATTGTCTCTCTCTATCACTGTCTCTCATTTTCTCTTCTCTCCTTCTGTATCTCACATTTCCCTTTCTTTTCTCTCAAAACAACACTCTACAACACTCCAAAGTTTATTTGCCCCCCCCCCCTTCTCCCTGTGTCTTTCTCTCTCTCTCACTCTTTTTCTCTCTTTCTCTCTCTCTCTGTCTTGTTACTTCTCTCCCTTACACTGTCTCTCTCTGTGCTGTCATTACTATTTTACAAGCAGCAGCTTCATTACCAAACCATATGCTTGGTAATCATGAAAGCTGTGGGTGCATCCCTTATATGATGTGGGACGGCTAAATTATTAAATGCAGCGTGCCGGTGAGGCCTGATTCGCATGTGGCAGCGAGCCCAGGCAAGCTCTCTCTCTCTCTCTCTCTCTCTCTCTCTCTCTCTCTCTCTCTCTCTCTCTCCAACACAAACATACACACACACACACACTGATACACACTCGAATGAAGCGTAGGCAGAGGAAAAACTTCAAACACCTTTCCTGTGCATTTAGTGTAATGAACAATGCCTTAATTGAGATTGCCTAATTACCCAATTTAAAGATAATTAATATGATACTAATTAGCATATGTAAATGACACGTTGCATAATTGAGGATCCCTGTTTTGAATTAGATGGCTCTAAAATGAACTCGCATGTAAAAACGTACAAAGCAGCCGTTACTTTTTACAACCATCAATCATTCCTGTGCTGGGGAATGTAGAGCAGATCTGCAAGATGAACACACCATCGGATGCACTTTATTTCCCTTACATTTTCATACACAAAAGTCCTCTAATCTCCTGTAATTAAGCCACTTACACTGTAATTACTATCTCAAAGAAGAGAAATTGGTTGCCTTGTTTTGTTCTGCATTTTGTACATTGCACATTTACATGAAGCTGATATGCCAAGCATTTAGTATTGTTTTAGCATATTTCATACTTGAAAATAAACATGCTTTTTTTCCAGGAGGAGGAAACCCACACAGACACATGGAGAACACATCATACTCCTCAAGATCACCCGGGGAGGGGCTTGATCCCACAACCCCAGGACGCTGGAGCAGCAACACTACCCTGGGATTTTCACCTCCTTGCAATTCTGTTAGCACAACTGATCTATCTGTGCTATATGTGTAGCAACCATCGCTAGGTTGGGCAGCTCAGCACTGGCCAAAATACTATTGGTTACATGGATGGTTACAATACTTTATATTCTCAATAATTAACAGATGGCGCTGAGCATTCAGGGTCTGGTCGAGTCTGTAACAAGCCTGTAATGAGCAACAAAAGTTTAAAATTTTCTGTGTTGTTAACTTTTGAACCACAAGATATATCTGATTGCAGCAATCTATTCATGAGACATTTCTGGTCTTCTTTGATATGGTACATGACCACCTTCGCATTGGAAAATTGAACAGGATAGGAGAGGATGTGATAAACAGGAGAGGAGTTTACTCACTTGTACCCAGGGAAGTGGCAGATGACAGAGGGTAAGTTGAGGCGCTGGATTCTAAAAAAGCTGCATCTCTCCTGTCAGAGGGATTAGAAATCTCACATTTATAAAACATTGAAACATTAACATAAGCTGAACCTGTATAAGATCTCAATATGGACATCATACATCTGGCCAGGTCACAGAGGTCACATCTCCATCAAACCACAGCCTTCCGGCATATACATTTAGCTGCTTTGTGTCTAAAACAAACAAAAATTTGATTTTCACTGTCACTGCACAACACACAACAAATTCATGCTGCCACTTTTACGCAATCAATGGCACTGAACACACACATGCGCTCGCAATCATGTATCTGCGAAGTGTGGGGACATTATACAGACTTCTATTCATTCTGTGACTACTGGCATAACACTAACCTAAACTCAAATCAAAATCGTGTTTATTTTAAAATGTAATGATTCACCTTGTATGGACCAGCTAGCATGCACACACACACACACACACATACATACACACACACACACACACACACACAATCTTGATCCAATACAGTGGCTTTCTAGATGGTGGTCATGTTTCGGACATAGTCTAAAAGATAGGCCCCCTCACCCATTTCTTGCTGGGGTATTCAGGTATGTCATTTCCCCTTTTGTTTCTGAAATAAAAGAGTGTCCTGTGACTTTTGACTCACCCTGCCCACTCATGTAGGGACCCAACCAATAAACCAATCATTTCAGTAGCTGCAAGAGATTTTGATTCTTCTCCTCATGTAAATTGCACTTTACAGAAAATTAATAATGTTAAATTAATTAAGCTACTTTCACTGATGATATCTGATATTTTATGGTAAAACAATGACTCATTGGTTCTTGATGCTATCTCATAAGACACAGACTAGACCCCACAGTCATGATTACATATTAAGTAAAACACCTATTCCTAACTGAGAGTCCTCTTGCTTATTCAAAACATTCATTCATTCATTCATTCATTCATTCATTCATTGTCTCTAACCACTTCTCTAGTATTCAAAACATATGATATGTAAATGTCTAGAGCTTTATTTATTTTGAAAAATATATATATATTCTCTCAAAATAAATGGGAAACTACATGTCTTTTCATGTCTTTTTTGTGGGTTAATGTTACCAGCAAGAAGGTAGTTGGTTGTCCCTGTGTGAATTACATATTACATAATTTCTTGATGAAGTTTCCTTATTTTCATTGTTATGAACTTTCTACTGCTAATGCAGAAGGCTAAGGTTTCAGTCAATCTTATGTGACACATTCTCAAAGTGACAGATAAATCTTAGCCCAATCTTTCACTAAACCCACCCCAAAATACCAATTGTCTAATTGTAGCTTAGCACCTGTAACAAGCTGCAATTACTGACAAATATAAAGAGCTTTGCAGTACGCAATGCTGTTGCGGGTTTAAAGTCAGACACCTGATGTACATTAAACAGAATAAACATTAAAACTTTCACAAGATTAATGGCAAAGTCAGCTAACTGCTATAGCTTTACTCTTTACGTTTGTTGGCTGCTGAGGGATCATGTTTTCAATACAGCATCCAACATAAGGAATCTTATTTTTTTATCCACACATGTTGGATGAATTTGTATGTGCAAAGAATTTCACCATTTTGATTTGCTCAGTCAAACCTAACAATGTACAATGTTGAGAAATAAGAAGACACTATCAGACTAAATGCTTAAAAAGACTTTAAAAAACTGTTAATAATATTGAGAACTGTGATTACAGTTTAAAATCAAGGTAAAATGCAAAGACTACTATAAAGATGAATCCAAACATACATATTTATCTCCAGCAGAATGACAAAGTGAGGGTGGCATGGTGGTGCATTGTCGCAGACACACAGCTCCAGGGATTTGGAGGTTGTGGGTTCAATTCCTGCTCTGAGTGACTGTCTGTGAGGAGTTTGATGTGTTCTCCCTGTGTCCGCGTGGGTTTCCTCCAAGGGCTCCGGTTTCCTCCCACGGTTCATGAATGACAAAATGAAGAAAGCCATTCATAATCCAATCCACTCTGCCTTGTGCATAAAACATGTTGGGATGGTCGTGCACACGGCCAGTGGACAGTTTTCTTTGCTGATGGCAGAATTAATTTTAATGTTTTATAAAGAAAAAAAAATGTTGTCGACTGGCCAGGACAGTTACCCAATCTGAAGCACATTATCCATTTCTTAATGAGGAAAGGAAAATCTTGAGGAGGAAAAATTGATTGCACTACTGTGGAAAGGTGGCTGTAGGCCTGGCACTTGGGTGTCTATATAAAGTGAATATATATGAAAGTGTAGCTGATAAATAACCATGTAAAACTTCTCAAATGTGTAAATAATTTATAATGTATGACTGGATTAGTATTTAGAGTATTTATACTGTTTGTTTATTTATTTTTACCATTGAATATATATTGCCTCAGAATGTTTGAGCATTGCTGAGCATTGCTGTGTGTATTGTGTATTCTTGCTATTGACTTGGACTTGCTATTTTTTTTTCTTCTTTTTTTTTGCCCTTTGGATCCTATGCATGTTTGATTTATCTTTGCATGTTCTCCAGTTTCACCATCTGGTTAAGCCTCTGATATTAAACATTCATTTGCTTTAATAGTGTTTTTACTTTAAGAAGAATGCACTGAATTTGCGGCGGCATGGTGTTGCAGCAGGTAGTGTCGCAGTCACACAGGGACCTGGAGATTGTGGGTTCGATTCCCGCTCCTGTCTGTGCACTTGTGAAAAAGCAATTGTGTCAGTCAGTTGCATGTGTAAGATAAAATGTTTTCACATTCTTTTCACATTCTAAAAGTAGAGCAGAGGTAATGCTAGTAGTTTTATTTACATTTTATTTACTGATATATATGAATCAGATGAATTCTAAATATTCTTAGTGCAGATGTAAATACATTCAAATTAAAGCTGTCACATTTCTATTAACTATTCAAGGCAAAATATATATATATATATATATAAAATATAAATAAAATATATTTGCACTCTGTCTTTCTGTTATGTAGTTCATTATTCATGTTGCATCGTATTCAAACAGACACTGTAGGGAAATATTGCCTTCTTTCACTTCCTCTGTCTGATATTTACCCTCAACAAGTTTTTAGTATAGTGTCTCAGCTCTGGTGGAGCTTATTTGGTTGTCTGGATTGCTATAGAAAACTTTGCCAACCATGGGGTGCATTTGATTTGCTTTGCCCTGGGAGTTCTACTACTCTGCTAGTCCCAGTGTGGACTCCACTATCATGTATTTAAATGACTCTTTCCACTGGCAGGAGACACTATGACCTTAACTTAAGCCCGCTCACGAATGAGCATACTGAGACAAATCAACACCACACCTACCCTCACCCCACCGCCCCCAACAGCTCACCTCCTTACAACACAGCTCCCACAGAACATCCACACACTCCTCAGAAGCGATGTAGCAAATTCTCCTCCACTCCTCATCTCTCCATTCTCACTTCTTCTCTGCCTTGAGTATGTTTCTCCCCTGCTGCTCTCACTTGCGACTGTGGGCTGAGGTGTGTCTCTGTTAACGTTAGCAGTAGCTCAGGGGCTTTGTGTGGAGCTGACGATGAGCAGCAAAAAGAATGGATTGTGCTATTGTCACTGTGCTTTGTTCCTGAGGAAGAGACTTGTAAATTTTACACTTGCAATTAAAATAAATATCATCTTTAACTTCTATAATCCTGATAAATTAATTTCACCATTTAGATTTGCCTTGTCAGATCTAACAATGAACAATGTTGAGAAATAAGAAGAAACTATCAGACTTAGTGCTTAAAAAGACTTTTAAAGGCTATTAATAATATTAACAATTGTGATTAAAGTTCAAAATCAAGGGCAGTATTCAGACCTCTACTTCACTGTTAGTATTGTATTAAGTTATACATCGTACTACTGTACATTTTATCAGTAAAAAAATAAATTACAGAGGTTGGGGTTTCATAATTCTAGCTAGTGTTTTTTTTTTCTTTTTGTTTTTAAATATTTTTATTATTATTGTTGTTATAAGCTAAGGTTGCCAGGCGTCCTGTTAGTAATCCATTTTAACGTCTCATAAAGTTTCACACTTAATGCCTATATTTGTTGAATATAATACATAGTATAAAGCGTTGCTGTACGTCAGAACTAATATAAATTACACTAATTAGTTTACTAAGCTAGTACACTACCAGTTGGCTCATTCATACTCTGGTGGTATGCAGATTGAGGCACAGCCTGTGTAAAGGAGTACAGTTTTGGGAATACAAAAGTAAATGAAAACATTATCTCTCAGTTTCAGCAGTCTTTCAAAAGCAATTAAATATGCATCTCAAGATTTGTCCATTAACACAATAACTACAAAATAAAGTGCTCTTCTCGTGGTTTTATTTGGTTTGATAAGGCATGAGGAATTATACTGCATCAGTGTTTAATTAAATATTTTTAAATACACAAGAAATTGAGATGCTTTTAAAAACAACTTGAACACTTGTGAATACTTGTGGCAGCACCCTCCCAAAATCCCTGTCCACTTCCAGCCTGCACACTACTGGACATGTCAATTTTTTCCATGGATGAAATCTGGCAACCGTACTATACACATGTAACACTAACGGTTCTAGTTGAAATTCAGACAATAAACATGCTGTTTTTGCTGTTATTTGAAGTGGAATGATATATTTATGTAAATCTGATTGTAGGCCAAACCTTTCCATTTACCACCTCTGATGTTAAGGTTAACATTCATTTGGAAAGTTGAGTCTGTGAGAAAATCACACACACTTGAACCCACTCACAAACACTTTTCACTTCGGAGTGGCCACTATTTCATTGAGAGATTTATGAGTGTGTCGAGAGGAAGTGCCAGAGCAGTGAGGATCTGTCAGAGAAGAGCCAGCGGGGAGAGCACAGGAGCAGAGCCATAAACAATACAGGCCAAACTGTAATAAAGTGTGAGATAGAGGCCAGAGACCTTCTCAATCACTCAGTCACACAGTCACACCCACATCACACACGAAGCTTTGTTTTTGTACAGTATGAGGACATCGAGTCATATGGGTCTTAAATGTCTTATATACTGTATATATATCAGTATACCTTCAAACCTACTGTATTAAACATGATAATTTTATTTTAAAAAATAGGAGGACAACAATAATAATAACTAATATACACTTCTGTTTTTTGCTTTTAAAATCATATAAAAATAATATTTTCACCCTAACCACAACAATAACCCCAACCTTAACCTCAACAACCTAAAGGTTTTTATCTTTTTTCAACTCTAAAATGAGGCCACTGAGCCCAGACTGATCCAGCTGCATAAACCTGAGAAAAGCCCTAAAAGGGAATGTCAGAAGTTACATGGCCTTGTCACATGCCATCAGAAGAGATGTTTTTCTGTGGTCAAAGGAGAGAGAGATGGACACCCCTGCAGTTGGGGAGAAATGAAAGAGTGATTTGGGGGACTGGAGTGGTGACAAGCTGAAAACTGTAGCGAATAAAACTTTAAACAGTAGTGATGAGTGGTTATGACTGAGGGCACACAGATATCATATCTGCCAAAGCGCATTTACTCATCGACAGCCCACCACGACACTGAGTGACATGTGGAGAGAAGCAGGCTTTAGAGTGGGGCTTCAGACTACACCTCGCTTTCAGACAACTACTACAGACCACTTTTCTCAAAATCTGTACCTAAATGCATCTTTAATAAGAAGTGACAGCCAACCATACTTCTGAAATGAAGGGTATTAACAGGCAGTTTGTTTTCCTTTGACACGGTAAAAGCTTCTAGTCTTCTGTGCAGGCTTTATACCAGATGTTAGAGTTGTGAATTTGACTGCATTCCACCACAGAATCATTATAGAGGCTGGGTACTGAATGTTGGATGATTAAAGCCTCTCCAAATCATCCCAGATACATTAATTATATTGTGCTCTATCACTTCAGAGAACTGTAGATCTGTATGCAATAAATTAAAAAAAAAAGTGAGGGCTTTTCTTACACATTTCAGCTTTGCCACTGAAGTAACTGTAGATGAGCCATGAGTGCTTCAATAGAGTTCATCAGGAATGCCATTTCTAAGCTTTTTGAACAGAGCTCTTCATGTAAGTTTCATGTTCTGGAATGTGTGACTGTCATTCCTGCAGATGGACATATGGTCATCCTTTAGGCTTTTAAATAAGACTGAGCTGTGGCTCTGCCTGCTGTCTGTCAGCAGATAGTAAAAGTGCTCACCAATAGCTGTTAATTGAATCCAGGGAACATTTTCTGGTCTGTTAATTCCATTAATGCTGCAAACACAGCTCTATTCTATCTCTCTCTCTTTCTTTGTCTCTGTCACCAGCTGCTTGTCTGTCACATTCATTATTACAGCCACTTCTACACAAAGAATCATACATTTCAGGACAGCCGCTGGCCTGGCCCACAGCTGGGGCTATAAAGTTGATTGGCTGCGTTATGTTTAATGTTTGGGGATGAATGGTCGAATTGAAGCTTGGGTGCTCTAACTTAAAGTGAGCTTTGGAAATATACACATTAGTGTGTGGATTATAAATGTCAACTCAGTGTTTCAAGGAGGGGGCAAATGGACAGTGTCAATATTCGCAATCATGCTTATTCAGCTTATGTTAAAATTGGCTCTTATCTGTAAGTGTACGTAGAAGCAAGCTTATAGCTACTTGAGAAATTAAGGGTTAAATAAAGTAAATAAGACAAGGGAGACTTGTTTAAGCCGTTGCACACAGCAGGCGTTCAAGTGAGTGCTTCCATAACCTGAAAACTAAGAGACGCTTGACAACAAAGACATACCCTTTGTAAAACTCATCACGCCAACCTCATGCAGAGGGGGTCAATATGCCACCAGCAAAACAACAGGAATGAAGAAAGAGGGTCAAGAGAGGAAGTCGGGGAAAGCTGACAGGCTCAAAAAACAAGGGAGTCAAAGGAAAACAGAAAATGGAGTCAGAAAATGACTTTCCCTAAACAAAGAGGAAAAGGCTGGGAAAAAAGGGCTTCCTTGTTTTTAGAGCCTGTCAGGTTTCCTCCGACTTCCTCTTTTGACCCTCTTTCCTTATGCCTGTCTTTGCTGGTGATGGGCTGATAACACGTTGGCCCTTCTGCAGGAGGATGGCGGTTTTGAGTTTTACAAAGGGTGTGTCATAATAAATTTGCGTGTGGCCATAGATTCACTTGTGAAGGTGATGGAGAAAAGAAACCACAATTTGAGGGATAAGAATCAGTTTATTTTTTTTCATTTTATATTAAAAAAAGGAAAAAACACTTTTACCAGTAGAAAACTCCATCTAATCTGTGTCTGAATATGCTTCAAAATCAAATAATAAATTATAGGTTTTATTTGCTCTGGCTCATATTTTCTGACTGCAAGGGCATGTATGATGTCTAAAGTTCCCTTCTTTAGTTCAAATTTTTTTAAATACCGCTTCAAACAAATGACTCAAACTAGTTTAAAGTGCAATGATTGTGCAGATGCAAGTACAACTTGTATAAACTTCACAGAAAAGCACATGCCCAGGAGCGTCCAAAAATGTAAGGCCTTCTGAGAAGAGTCATCCTAAATGTTAAAACAAATCCCCATTGCGGGTGGCACGGTGGTGCAGCAGGCAGTGTCGCAGTCACACAGCTCCAGGGACCTGTTCGATTCCCGCGCCGGGTGACTATCTGTGAGGAGTTGGTGTGTTCTCCCTGTGTCTGTGTGGGTTTCCTCCAGGTGCTCCGGTTTCCTCCCACAGTCCAAAAAACACACATTGGTAGGTTGATTGGCGACTCAAAAGTGACCGTAGGTGTGAGTGTGTGAGTGTGTGTGTTGCCCTGTGAAGGACTGGCGCCCCCTCCAGGGTGTATTCCTGCTTGCGCCCAATGATTCCAGGTAGGCTCTGGATCCACCGCGACCCTGAACTGGATAAGAGCTTACAGATAATGAATGAAAGAATGAAAATCCCCATTACTGTTCTTAACTTCTTAAGAAACAAACAGGTCTCCATGAACTTTAAACATTTGTGAGACATAAGAGGCTTATGCAGGTCACAACAATTCCCACAAACTGAGGGAAGTTTTAAATTGATCTAACATTGACTTAAGTGTTTCCAGACACTGTATGATGATTGATGATACATAAAAACATCCGATTAATTTAATAGGTAAACCCTGCATTCAACTGGAAGACTCCAATTTGTTGTAATATGTCGTAGCCTATATGTTTTATAAACATTTAATTTGAAAAAATAATGCTGTGTCTGAAATCCAATAGGAAAAATTGTGAGATCATTTTTAACAGAATTCCACTTCATTTTGCAAACATACTTATGGCATTTAAAACCCATTCATTGTTAGCTATGTTATCCAAGTCCATTTAAAGTCTAAATCTTTAAACATGCATGGTCTAATATATTTCTGCTCTGGGGACGATATGTAAATCTGGCACAGCATTTGCATTTAAGTTGCTGAATAGGTGGGTTGGAGTATGGGGAGGATCCAGTACAACACCACCTGCTATGTTTGTGGTTTGTGTGTGTGTGTGTGTGTGTGGGTGGGTGCAAGCACTCAGTAACAGGATACTTGGACAGAGAAATTAACGGATATTAATTCTGACTGCTGCCCATTATCACCGTCGAGTAAATAGACCTTGCTTTCAGTCTCTGGTCCTCCCCAGTGTCATCGTCTGTCAAATCAGCTTTAAATATGAATGTTATTATCCTCCACACGCTGACAGGGGGCATCTGAAGCTCCCCAGTCAGACAGACTACACCTCGCAGGCATTTGCATCCTCATCCTCAGCCCTCTACTCTCACACTGCACTCTTCACTTAATGGAGCACATATGTGTGACAAATGATGTCTAAAATAAAGAGATCCCCTTTTCTGTAAGGGTGTGATAGATCACCAGTCAGGGGCAGAATTGAGGTTTTTCAGGATACTGTAAAATATGTATTAAGCATCATGAATAATTCATCAGCATTTGCCTTCCCTCCATTAAGGATTATTAAGACTGGTGTTTTATTGACCAATAAATTGTTTTCGACATTAATATGCATTTGGACATCAGGGTTTTTACTGGTTTTCAGGTTCACTCATGCATGTAGTTAAAATGCACATCTATCCTTTTTGGGGATTAAAACGACTCCATCGTGATGAATAAAGAAACATATAATCATAATTACGTTAGTTTCATTTATATATTTGAGAAAACATGCCTAGTTCCTTTTTTTATTATTTATAGGCTTTAACTCCCCATGGCACACATACATTATTTCAGTATGTAAATGACAGGCATGGTGCTAAAAGGCCTGTTGAAAGATTAGCCTGCACTGGAGGGGGATTGTGGATATCTGTCATTGCCAGAATCCATGTGTGAATAAACTCACATCTGTGGGATAGAATATATGTGCAGATGTTTCAGATGGCAGAGTTTGAAGATCTTGCGGGCTTTAATTGATATCCTGATACCTGTTTTCACTTGGCTTTATCTAATACGCCTCCTGTTTCCTGTACATCACACAGGGTTTGTTTTTGTGTTCTGATTTGCTGCTTATATCCAAGGCAATGACATAACTAGCGTTTTAAGGGCCCCCACATTACACTGCTGGCATTTTACAGTTTTCTTATGATCATAGTATTCGCTACAGATAATGTTGCTGCTGTACAGCTCCAGGATCCTGGGGTCCTGGGTTTGACCCTCACCTGTCTGTGAGGAATTTGTTCTCCCTGTGTCTCCCTGTTTCCTCCAGGTGTTTCAGTTTCCTCCCCGAGTCCACAAAAACACATGTTGGTAGGTGAACTGGCAGTGTGACCTAGTCCATAGGTGTGAGAGTGATTCCAGGTAGACCCACTGCGACCCTGAAGGAGATGAAGCAGCTAGAGAAGGTAAATGAACGAATGTTACAGAGACTAATATAGCATTAGGAATCTTACCCAAGGAGTCTTATTGGAATCGTATTTTGTTCTTGCCACAGCTGGGAATCAGACCTAAGTTTGCCATGTTGCAGTTAGCAATGCTGCCGACTACACTATACCAACCATATGAAAATACCTTTCAGTAAATAAAAGGTTTACCTTTCAGTACATAAAGGGTTGCGGTGGGTACAGAGCGTACCTGGAATTACTGGGCGCAAGGAGGGAACACACCCTGCCGGTCCTTCACAGTGCGACACACACTCACACGCTCATGCCTATGGACACTTTAGCATGGCCAACAAACCTATACCAACATGCGTTTATGGACTGTGGGAGGAAACAGTGACACTACCTGTTGCTAAACATAAGTTTTCCATGACAAATAAACCTATTTAAACACCTATGAAGTATATATATATACTTCATTTCTTTTTCTAGTTACTGTTTTATAAAGATTTAAACTCTTAATTCTTCTCCCACTGCAGGATTGCTAATTGGTGTTGGCTTCTACTGTTTTGTTTCTGCTGTCTTATTTTTGCAACTATTCCACCTCTGTGCTTTCTCTTTTTTTTCTATTGTCTCTTTTGCTTGGTGTTGATGCTACGTGCTCTGCTCTGCACACGTCCTGCTTCATGCAGTGATTGTATGGCAAGCTAGTTTAGTCATTTGTTTGTTTCTTTCTTTATTGATTTATAATATTTTTGGCTGTATTATTATTTCCATTTGTTTCTTTAATTCCCCTTTTTTGTTTTGTTTTTGATTTGTAAAAATGGGGCTTTACTATGTTCTCTTTTTTATTTATCATTTATTGCTTATTTTTGTATTGTGTTGTAGTGGGCCATTTCTCTGCCTTTTGTTTCTGATTTTTTTTTTTTTATGTAATTTCTTTTTTTATGTACCTCAAGAGTGACATGGTGGTGCAGCAGGTAGTGTCACAGTCACACAGCTTCAGGGACCTGGAGGTTGTAGGTTCAAGTCCTGCTCCGGGTCACTGTGTGTGAGGAGTTTTGTGTGTTCTCCCTGTGTTTGCGTGGGTTTCCTCTGGGTGCTCAGGTTTTCTCTCACAGTCCAAAAACACGCATTGGTAGGTGGATTGGTGATTCAAAGTGTGTTTGTGTGTGTCACCCTGTGAAGGACTGGCGCCCTCTCCAGGGTGTATTCCCGCTTTGTGCTCAATGATTCCGAGTAGACTCCGGACTCACCGCGACCCTGAACTGGATAAGTGGTTATGGACAATTAATGAATGTACATCATACCTCTGTTTTTGCTGTATATTACTTGTATTTTCTGTTGGACTGAGGGCTTACATTTGGGAGATAAAAAAACTGTAGTGTAGAGTCACTGATGTATAATGGTTTTCAATGTGTTTGCTTACCATTTGCCTACTGCTTTTCTAGTGTGTGGGCACATGTGTGTGTGTATAACCAATCTCATCCCTTTGTGGGTGGTGAGTTTACCTCTCTGCCGATAAGTTATTGGCCTACAGAAAAGTTTTTTTTTCACGTTCATTTTTTATATTTAGTGTTTTGGTTTATGTTTATTACATTTATGTTCAATAAATAGATTATTTTTATTGGAGACATGCCCCGTCTGATGATAGTATAACGCACCTGCGGACCTATTTGGCAGACATTATAATGTGTTCCCTGGGAGTGAGTTCCTGGGGTGGCATAGTCGATTTTACTTGTTTTCAAGGGCAAGGTGTACTTTAATGTGCCACAAGTAAAAAGAACATTGCACAAAAAGAAAGCTCAAATTTTGAGGGGCAGTTTCTCTTTGGCTCCAAACAGGTGCCCTTCATTATCCTTTGGATTCACACCAGCTCGTCCTGCACTGCCACAGCAGGCCAGATAGGTCAGGCAAGGGTCATAGCACCAGCAGGCATCAGTTTTCAAAACACTTTCTAGATTTGAAATTGCATAAACAAGCCTTTATGATGCTTGTTGGAATAGGTATTTAAATTGTATACGTAGGTTCATGTCAGTTGTCATGAAATGCTTATGTAGGTTTCATAGCTTTATGAATGATAACCTAGAGAAAGTGCTACCAGAAGGACCAATTTGATACAGAAATAAATTAATAAAAACATTCTAAAATGACAGTCATAAGTGATATTTATATATATTCTGTTTGACTATGTACACATACACAAGAGAAAACTAAAAGATATAAGGAGGAGAGAAAGGAGGAAAGACAGACAGGCGGACAGACCGAAGTCCTCCCACAGAGGTCATTACGGTCGTAACTCATCATTTCTCCATCTGTTTGGAGATTGCTTGCAAGATAGTCTCCTGTGACATACCGAGCAGTGTTAAGTGTTTATGTGATTATATCTCATTATCACTGAGGCATTTGTAGCAGAGAGTTATATTACATTCAGAAGTTTGTTTCCTTCCTCTCTGTGCAGAATGTAAGTGCAGTGGTAGTGCATTAACCCCAGGCTTACTTTGTATAACTTCAAAACTTCTCCAAACCACACCATCTATCAGACAGGCCATTGACCTCCACCCTACTCTCTCCTCTGACCTCCATCCAGAGCAAGACAAACGTAGCCACAATCCATTCTGTCAGCTTTTAAAAAGAAACATGAGCAGCACAATCCCGTGTTAGCACTAAAATATGCATTAGCTCCTGCAGACCTCCCTGGAGACAGAAACCACACAGAAGTCTTTAAAGCGGAACAGAGACGCCAGCATGACCAGAGAATATCAACATTTATGAGAGTTAAACCTAAAGCAATGATCCATGTTTGTGTGTGTGTGGTGTGTGTGTCTGTTTGAGAGAGAGAGAGAGAGAGAGAGAGAGAGAGAGAGAGAGAGAGAGAAAGGGAGAGAGAGATAGAGAGAGAGAAAGAAAAGAAAGAGACAGAGGGAAAAAGAAAAGAAAGAGAGAGAGAGAGAGAGAGAGAGAGAAAGAAAAAGAGAGAAAGAATGAGAAAGAAAAAAGAGAGAGAGAGAGAGAGAGAGAAGGAAAAGAAAGAGAGAGCGAGAGAAAGAGAGAGAAAGAAAAAAAAGAGAGAGAGAGAGAGAGAGAGAGCCCGAATGTCAAATCTTCAATTAAACCTATATACCAGCATTGTTGCTAATAAAATTATGTCTCACTTTATTCAGTTACAAACATGTGGATGCAAAAAAAGTGATCTCTGTTTAGTTTAAGCTGAAAGACCACTTGTCTCCCTGGAGTCTGTAGTGGAGTCAAAAATGCCAAGAATACAAACAAACGTTCGATATTTCAAAGCCAGACTTACAGTGATGAGGATTGCCATATGCTTTTATTGATTAGTGCAGAGGCCAACCCAAGGAAGCAATCAAAGATGCCTTTCTTTCAACTGCTCTTTAATATATGTGTGTGTGATCTTTAAAAGCCTCTCCTAGAGCACAGCCCAAGGCATTATGAACCAGCCTTTTTATTCTCCACTAGCCACTGTTTTATGTAAGACTGTCTGGATGAAATTACCACTAGGAGTAAATCTCTGACCTTACAATTCTACTCGAATGTAAGTAGATTCTTCAGAACATCAGTCAAAATCTCTTGTTTAATAAGCGTTTAATTTAAATATTTTGAATATTAAACATTCTTCAGTCTGCAATGAACATGAATGACTGGAGGAGCTATGTTCACTAGAGTTCAATATCGACAGTAATATAAAAATGTTTTCAAATTCCTTTGAGAGCACTACTTCCTCATAAACAAACCTGCAGTGAGAACAGCAGCAGCAGAAAATTAACCAGAAACATTGGGCTAAGATTTATATTTTTTGAGAAATGTGTGATTCAGACGCACACGGATCTCCTGGGAACAATACATTTTAATAGCTCTCTGTGAGTGTGTGAGTGAATGTGTGAATGTGGTGTGTCCCCAGCTTGCGTCCAGTAATTCCAGGTTGGCTCCGGGCCCATGACCCTGATCTGAATAAGGTGTTACAGAAAAAGAATGCATGAATGAATTATTTTAACTTTAGCATTAGCTTTAGTGCTAGTTCAATGAAAGGAGTAGCTCATTCATATTTAGTTAATTCGTATACATTGTATCTTAGTGAGCATGTTTTGTTTTGGTTTTTTTACATTTTTTACATCATTTACACGCTTGTGAATTTTCCTTCTTTCACTGATCTTCAAATTTTACATTTTTAGTTTTCAATTCTTACACTAACCATTGGCTGGAGCCGAAATCTTGACATGGCAACAGTAAGTAAGAGAGGTGGGAGTGGATGGAATTTAAAAGGGGACATGTTATAACCCTTTTCAAAAGTTAACACAGTGCCCTGGGGGTTTTAATTAAATGCCTGTGGCATTCTTTGGTCAAAAATATCAAAAAACAAACAACACAGCAGCATTTTCCCTACTGTCTACAGCTATAACTATAGCTTCCAAATAACACACTTTCCCTGCTGCTTTGAAAAGAGTAGTCAATGTAATATGTGTAATATATGTTTTCATTTGATTCTGAGTGTGGCTTTGGAAGTTAAAGCTTATGGTAATTCTTTTATTTTCTCCAATCAGTACAGATCTTGATGCAGTTTGTAGTTTGTAGTTATCCTGACATTGATTTCTGCCTCTTGGAGTTGGACTGGGGCTGTTTATGGGGCAGAAACATTGTGCTAATAAACAGTATTAAGAGGGTTCCCATCCCGTTGTTCTGGGCACTATACAGCCTGAGAGAGCTGCGCCTCCAGACGACTTAAGCTGACCTTGCAGGCATATTGTTGTACCTGGAGACAGAAATGAAAGCCCTGGGACCCCATCTGTTCCAGTGTAATGACTGTGCTATTTGGAGGCAGGAAAGGTTCGTCTGGAGCAGCTGGTATCTTTCCCCATGACCTTTTAGCATTCCTCCTCTCGCCATCTGACAGATGTGTCAACTCGATTATTTCAAAGAGCCCCTGAATAAATAACTGATTGTGAGCACAGGCCCACCTAAAGCAATGGCAAATTGTAGCATCTCTCTCTCGCTCTCTCTCTCTCTCTCTCTCTCTCTCATTCACATATGCAGAGGCACATACTCTAACAGGGTGCATATGAAAACATTAGAAAAACAGCCAGAAAGTGCCACATTGACAGTAATGAATCACAGGCTGAAGGAGAAGGCTTCACCACTCAGGTGATGCATGTTTAATACTCAGAGACTGTGCCACATTAATGTGACTTTATCTTGACTTTGTCCACATTTATTGTGAGTTTTTACTTGTAGTATGATTCTCTGGGACTGGACTTAACAAGAAACATAGTTTCATTGTAGCCCTGGATTGCTTAGATTTCACACATATGGAATCAAACCGACATAAGTAAAAAAAACAAAAAACAATAAAAACCTCTTGGTAAAAATTGGTTTTAAAATGGATCACAGAGTAGAAACAGCACCAGAATTTCCTCACTGTTCCAGGTTTGTCCTCTGCTCATTGTTACTGTTCAACACACTCTGTTCTCTTGCAGTTTTAGTATCGCATCTTGTGACATAACATGCTCTGTCTGCTTCACTGTGATGCCCTTGGTTTGTACTGTATCAGAATTCATTTAGAAACAAACCAAGACCCATTTGCTCAGGCAGTCTCAGGCCACTTGTTTAGTGCGTAAAAGGGTTTTAAACGTTTGCAATTCCTTTAACAAACCGCAGTAAGAAAGCCTTTTAAAGAAACTTTTATACAAAAAAGAAACTTTTATACATCAACTAAGATTTAGTAATGTTATCAGTTATATACTGATATTGACAACATGTCTGTATTGAAAGGTAAGTCATACAAATTTACAGTAACAGTTTTTTTTTTTGCACAGTTTGAACACTCCAATTTCACTTTGCATTACCATTAAAAATCATGATTAATGCACAAAATAAATGGTACAGAATCAAAAACTTTAGACTACTGTGTGTTGGTTTAGGCGAGAAGTTAGTACAGTTCTAATTGTACGAGCTTGTGTTGCTGAAGAGCTTAGTGGCTGGTGTGTGATTTTGACTAAATGACTTTTTCACAGAGCAGGTCTGGTGGACTGGCTCTTCTGGAGTAAAGGGGGACAATGGGGGTGAATTGAATGGCAGTGTGCACTGTTTGCCCTTGGAGCTCCACTATTAGCCACTGTGAGTGTTGGGGGGAGTGGTGAGGATGAGAAGGCGGATGAAGGCTGGGGGGGTCTCAGGTGTTGCTTGGCGGCACTGAATGGATTCCCTCTTGCGGTGGGAGCACACAGCTGAGGAGGTGCAGGCTGGGGCGAGGGCTAATTGACTCACTGAGTGATTGGAGGACTGTGAAGAGCCGGCCGCAATCAGCCCTGCTCTGATAGAGTCTGATGCCTCCCTAAATAGTTTTCAAATGGAGGAGCAGGTGCTGTTTTCAAGCAATCACAATCCCACTGTATGTGTGTGTGTGTGTGTGTGTGTGTGTGTGTGTGTGTGTGTGTGTGTGTGTGTGTGTATTTGTGTGTGTATTTGTGAAGTAGAGTAGGTGTGTTTGTGTGAGTGCTTTTTAGGTGTCTGTGGCAGGGGACTGGGTGTGTGTCATGCACAGGTGTGTGTTTAAGTGTGTGTGTGTGTGTGTGTGTGAGGGTGTATGTGTGTGTGTGTAAGGGTATGGCTGAATGTATGTGTGGATTGCGTGGATATGGCTGTGTGTATGTACTAGATTGTGTTTTGTATGTGTGTGTATGTGTGGTTAGGATCGTAGTGTTTGTCCATTTATGGATCTATTAATGAGCTAAGACTATGAGAGGTAGGCCTTCGGGTCATAACTGTAAAGACTAGATTAACATAAATCTCATAAATGAAAGAAATTGGTCATTTCTGTTAATGCCTCTGTGGGACTGGGATTAGATGTATGTTATCACTAAGTCAATAGCAATTCACATTAATTTGGCAGAGTGGTGTCAATTAAACCAATCATAATAAGTGGGGGGCGGCACGGTGGTGCAGCAGGTAGTGTCGCAGTTACACAGCTCCAGGGACCTGAAGGTTGTGGGTTCGAGTCTCGCTCCGGGTGACTGTCTGTGAGGAGTTGGTGTGTTCTCCCTGTGTCCGCGTGGGTTTCTTCCGGGTGCTCCGGTTTCCTCCCACAGTCCAAAAACACATGTTGGTAGGTGGATTGGTGACTCAAAAGTGTCCGTAGGTGTGAGTGAATGTGTGTGTTGCCCTGTGAAGGACTGGCGCCCCCTCCAGGGCATATTCCCGCCTTGCACCCAATGATTCCAGGTAGGCTCTGGACCCACTACGACCCTGAACTGGATAAGCACTTACAGAGAATGAATGAATGAATAATAAGTGGGTGTGCTTTTTTGCACCAGAAGGAAAGGTATGCAATTACCCTGTAATTATCGACCCCTGTGACTAAATTACCCAACATAAAAATATAGAAGGAAAATTTGAGAAAGAACTGCAAATATAAAATTGTGGCTAAAGTTATGTTAGTGACCAAATTTACAATAGAATTGCTATAACCCAGTTTTTCACAAAGCTAACGTTAGCTTCTTCATTATATTCCACCTTTGCTAGTACAGACCATGCCCGTAAAGACTGGAACTGGGAGATGAACTCAGAAGTCTTTAGGGAGGAGTTCAGGGTGTCTCTGAATGCGTATGAAGCCGGAGCCCCCCACCCCCACATTTGTGGTAGCAAGTTTGTCCAACGCGGAAATGATGTGAGTTTATATGTATGTATATATATATATATAGGGCTGAGGGGAGGAGTTCAGGCATGGTCTTACTCCCAAAATTAGGTTATTACATAACTTCACTTAAATGAGAGTTGGTGGTATTGTCCTTGAGGTTTTTTAGAAATGTTCTCTCTTGGAAAAAATATTCAGGATCCTTATGGACCTGGGGCCTTCCTCTCTTTCTTTTCCTCCAAAAGCAGCAGAACAAATGCTAATTTCTGTCTTCTGTCAATGATTGTATGTGGTGTGAACTTCCCACCCACAAATGCCTCCTACAAAAATCCACTCTCTTATTTACTTATCTGCTTATAAAAACTATCACAGGCAGATTGCTCTTTTATTTTTTTGTGGAATCCACAAATTATATTGTCTGAATGCAGCCTTATGTTGACCATTCAAGTTTTAACATGGACATCTGAGTCATGAAAAGAAGCAGCCTGTTATCAGTATGCTCCTGTTATCATTATGTTAGGATTTTCACTGTACGGTATTAGCTATATGTACTTTAGCATTGTGCTCATATATTTCTAAGCGCTAATCCATTTCTAAGGCTGTGCAATAGATCCAATCTCGGCGTCTGAGTTTGGGCACCCCACTAACATTACTCTGTCATTCCCTGTTGCTTTGATGTATAGAAGTAAAGGTCTCTTCAGAAATCCTCTCATGACTCCAAATCAAGGTCAAGGCTTAGTTTAGACAGTTCTAGCAATGGCGATTTTTTTTTTCACATTTCCAAAATCTGATCTCACCTACGATGTTCACCACGCAGATGTGTTTGACTGGCTGAGAATTCTAATGTTGTCCACAATCATGTACAAAGTGGAGTAAAAGTTCATTCTACAAAAATGTTATTCTTTTCATATTCAATCTTTTCCATGAGTTCATTTTTAACTGCAAGGTAGGAACATGCTGTTGAAAATGCGCCAGTCCATCCCAAGGCATCACAGACCCTGATTTGAGTTAGGGATTAAACCCACAACCTCAGGACCCTGGAGCAATGTGGCAGTGACATTTTCCGCAGTGCTTTTTAATTTGGCATGTGAGCTAACAATCAATAGAAGACAGCATTAGCATGGTGACTGAGAGTGGTTCAACATGAATTGGTGCATCATTAATAAACCAATGTCATTATTTTACAGATTGGTAATAAGTGCATATAGTAACATTATAGTAACAAGTTTGAATTTACCATAATTTAAATATTAGCTTCCTGTTTGTTGCTTAATAATTATTATATAATAATTTTTGCAATATTGAGATTATTACCCCAAAACACAGGACAGCGGTTCTGCTGAAACTATGTGATTTGGTGTTGTAAAATTATCATTCAGTTGTTTCTGCTATGTTTCTAACTTCATATGCTTTTGAACTATCAGGTACAATCTCATGTATAGACAGAGTTAATGCTTTATTCACGTAGTGATACTCTTTCTTCACAGTGGTGGTAAATATACCTAACACAGCTATAACCATTTAACTTACATCTCCAAATTACTATTCAACACTTATCCTCCGAGTTCTCATTGGTAACATTTTCTCTTTGTAATGACCTTGTAAACCAATGGATACAGTAATATTCACTGAACAAAAATGAGCTTTGAACAAGTGTGCAAAAAGTCACTTTCATTTCTATGATAAAGAAATTCAGCTTGGACATTTGGAGTTCCAATGGGCATGCTGCTGACTACAGAATGATACATGAATTACACTTTATGAAAGAATGAATTGGTGGGAAGAGAAGGGAGGGGTGGATTATAACTTCAATATAAATTCAATCAAAACATGATTACTCTACAGAAAATCACACATAACCTCAGCTTCCTCCTTGTGTTACCCATTACATTGATCATGGTGCTTGAGGGGTCAGGAGAGGCTGAGGTTCAGCAGACCTGCAGGCCCAGGAGGACAGCTATGCTGTTACGGCTTCCTTTCACTCACACCCACACACACACACACACACACACACACATACACCCAAACTCCCGGGCCCTGGAGAGTCCCATCCAGGGCTTCACACTCTGTGCCTGTCAGCAGGGCTCCTGCTCCTCATTTGTCATTTCTATTGATTCAGGGGAATGACAGATGGTCATTATGGGAGGCTGAGACAGATCGCCTTTATGAGCGCCGCTCATGAGCCAGCCATCTCTGCTGGTGTTTGTGCCAGGCTGGTGGCTGGCTAGCTCACTGTGCTAGTGCCTGGTACAGGGACAGTGTCATGGCAGGCCATTCAGATATTAATGTCTGCAATCTGGTGGCCTTTGTGCAAACTCAATGTGCGTGTGTGTGTTGCATCAATGTACAAAATCTCATACTCTGAGAAATGTATAAAAGGTAAAGGTTTCTTAATATTGTTCTTTAATGTCAGTGGTGTAACATGACGGCGTGAGCTAGGCGTTTAGTCTGAGCCATCAAATACAGGCTAGTGTTCCAACCAGATTTTAAGTAACACATTAATACAAAGCTAAGGCTGGCTCACTTCAACATTTATGCACACAAGTCTGTACTGTCTTTTCCCAATTCTAGTCTCTGAAATTAACTTTAAGATCATCTTTACAGTCAGTGAAAAGTCTAGAAAAATAGTTCCCACACATCATAAACTAAGCTGATTGACACTGGGTCATTTTTCATTAAGTATTTCAACAATTTATCTTCATTTGCCCGGTCAAAATTAAAAATGAAAAAATCAATAACATTAGCGTAATGAAATTTATTTTCTATATTCAAGCTTAAATTCAACAAGCATAATAAACCACAATTTACCGCCATGTATTTATTGAATATCATTAAGCGTTCTGTGACACAACAAATGGTTGAACATACACTGCACTGAAAAATATTTCTAAGGTCTTTTGGGAATAATACATTTTATTTTAGGATTTGTGTTTGTTATATTTTTTTCATCTGGCATTTACTGACTTTTTAAATTCAGCCTGGCTCAAGATCATGTTTTCTAAAGCATCTGCTCCACAGTATTCCAACACTTCCACTTTCTCCCTCCAAAAACCTCATGAGAAAATGTCGGTCACTGACCCATTCAGTCATGTAATTTATCTAGACATTGTCCAGCTGTGGCATGTGGAATGGGCACTTCAGTAAAACACGGATTTTGTATCATGGTAACATATTTGTATCACTGAAATTTAGAGAGAGTGTGGAATTGATGGAGCACAAAACAGTTTATTTTTCTGAGCTGAAGCGACGTTTTTGACCTAAAATTAAATGATTAAAAGTTTGTACTTGACATCACTAATGCTCCTGTCAGAGCTGTTAAACTTATATATAAACATATCAGTAACATCAACTCAACTTTTAACATCAATAACAACAGGGACTTCTAACTGCAATTACAGCCTATGCTTTACATGTACTTTAAGTCCACTGACCACTAGCCAATGCTTAATCTAATATTCCAAGAGTATGAGTATGACGAATGAAGCTAGTCCTTGAAATGACTAGAGGCTGTGTTATATAGATTGGCAATAGGCAAAGGGTCAACACTAATTAAACCTTTAAATTAATTTATCTTGATTCCACTGACAGAGACACTATGGTTAATTCATGAACCTGCTTTGAATTCTGCCACATCAATACACTAGTGCAACACAAGTGACAATAATACTAAATCAATACATATCCAGTCTCCCCCCAAGGGCACACTCAGTGAGCTCACTGTTTAAGATGACAGGCACCTACATTTGTGGAAATTCATCAGCTGAGACTGTTAATATACTACAGCTACACTGTATACATTAACCAGTATATACCAGTTATAGGTATCTGTGTAGTTACTACTGGTAATGAACTGTAATATACTGCTTCAAATGGGTAACAACTGTACAGCTAATGTAAATAAACATTTTTTCCACATGTACATCAATCCAATTTAATAAAACACATGTATTGGCAGTTACCACATAATTTCTTAATTATATGTTGCATTGTTATTGCAAGCATTATTAATGTGAAACTACACACTTACAAAACACCAGCTCTCAGTAAACTAAAATTAATAGAATTTTATAAAGGTCTTTTCAATCCATCTGGGTTTGGAGATGCAGTGTCGACCGAATGTTTCTAAATTATGCTGTTCTTTTTCTGTACTCCAGCTCATAATAACTGTGAAGATTAAATTATACACTGTCAGCTTTAATTTAAGGGTACGCATGATCATGGAGTATCCTGAGTGGACTGTATAGAGTTGTAGTCCTATTATACATTAGTCCCACAGTTTCACAAAAATTAATTGGACAATTGGCAGGTCACTTGTTTCTTTCTAGCTATGCTGCATCATTATTTAACACAAGCGAAAATGTCTAGCATTTATTCCAGATCTGGCATGGGCATGTTGAGTCTACAGCTGTTGTTTTAACATAACAGTCTGAAATGTCAGTCACTAGTAGTAATTCAGGCCATCACAAAAGCTTTAAACAATCTGTTCGGTACATAGAGCCTTACCTAGACCCTCAGATGCAATTAAATGCACTGTTAAGGATTATAATAAAAAAAAAAAAAGAAACTTTTGAACAGAAATGTCTGTACATTTATCAAAAGAACTAACAATTTAGGATTGTCAACAATGAAATGCTAAGATTAATATTCAGTGTCATGCTATGTAGAACTATGCAATGATAAGAGCTAATCAACAAGAATTTTATATTATATATATATTCTTTTACTAAGAATGTAGGGTATATTTTTCCCTTTGGGAAACTGATCACCACCCAGTATCGATGAGCTGAAAACAGATAAAGCAGCAGTGTTTATCATTAATTGAGATAAGCTTTAGAGAAAAGCCTGATTTAAGGTGTCCGTCTGTAGCTTACTAATCCCATCAGAGCTGTGATGTAGATATGGTCATTAAACCGCTAAGGAAATGGGAGGCTAGTCGCTTAATTGACCTTTATTGGGCCTTCTGGTTCATTTGAGAGTGGGAATTAAATTAACATGATAATTCAGTCCTCTGGTGCTCAGCTCACCATCACCCCAATTCTCATAGAGTCCTCCGACATTTATGGGGCTTGATTTAGCACCGTTCTTTATTAAGGCCCTTTAGTTCATCATATTGGCGCACCAGTGCAAAGAGTGCTGTATTCCAGCTGAGCGCTCCGCAGGCCTGCTCTGCATTTACGGGCATAACAGGACTGTTTTAATCACACCAGTGTAACACCTATGAGGAACAGCTCCATGCACACACACACAAGCTAACACACAAATACACAGTAACAAGCACACCTCCAAAATAAGGTTAGGTTTGCACTGCAGTTATCAGAATATGATGAGAATTTACAAATGGGTCCGTCCTTATGAAAAGCTATGGCTATCATAATTTCGTGCAATTAAACCAAACTGAAACATATGCTTCTCATAAAAGCAATAAAAATGCACAAGAATTATTCTGCAGAGGGATGAGGTTTTTTGAGAAGGGAGCACTATTGCCACCTTGTGGAACTCTGAATAAAATTATACAGTCACAACAATCAACCATAACATTATGACCACCTCCTTGTTTCTACACTCAGTCCATTCTTCCAGTTCCACAGGAATACTTTGTTGTATTGCAATGACAGATTCTAGGCCAGCTGTGGCTCTGCATACTTTGTTTGCTCCCTTTCACCCTGTACTTTAATGGTCATTACCCCCACAAAACCACCACAGAGCAGGTGTGATTTGGGTGGTGGGTCATTCTCAGTGTTGCAGTGGCATTGTGTGATGCATTGGCCTGTGTTGCATTGGTACAAGTGGATCAGACACAGCTGTGCTGCTTGAGTTTTTAAACACTGTGTCCACTTACTGGCTAATTGTAGAACTCCTGTGGACAGTGGAGTTAAGAGTATGGAATAGGTGTATAGGAACAAGGAGGTGGCCAATATGTTATGGTTAATCAGCGTATGTTATAGTTCTAAAATAGCGTGCACATTACTGAATACATCTGGTAAGTATTAAGTTAAATGAAATTAAATGGTTTCCCATTTGTTTGAGGGGAAAAGAATGAAAACAGTCTCTACAGGAATCCAACTACCATACGACACTTAAAAAGCAGCTGTGAGAGGTGGAAATGGTAAATATACTGATGAAAGTGGTGTGAAAATTGCATTTGACCTAAAATAGATTCCATTTTTAAATGAGGAGAAACAAAGATTCCACTGAATTATTCATTTTTATGAAATCCTATAGGGCGGCACGGTGGCGCAGCAGGTAGTGTCGCAGTCACACAGCTCCAGGGGCCAGGAGGTTGTGGGTTCGATTCCAGCTCCGGGTGACTGTCTGTGAGGAGTTGGTGTGTTCTCCCCGTGGCCGTGTGGGTTTCCTCCGGGTGCTCCGGTTTCCTCCCACAGTCCAAAAACACATGTTGCAGGTGGATTGGCGACTCGAAAGTGTCCGTAGGTTTGAGTGAATGTGTGTGTCTGTGTTGCCCTGTGAAGGACTGGCGTCCCCTCCAGGGTGTATTCCCGCCTTGCGCCCAATGATTCCAGGTAGGCTCTGGACCCCCCGTGACCCTAAATTGGATAAGCGGTTACAGATAATGGATGGATGGATGGATGAAATCCTATAATACTTTCCCACTTAAGTTTCCATTTCGCATGTATTTTTCAGCACTTTGAACATGTTTAAATAAAAAATATCACATAATAAGACAAAGAAATGCGTTAGTGACTGCTTTAATTTAAGTAGCGTGTACCAAACAATGTCAATGTAGGTGTTTTTCAAAATACTTTCACATATGTTTCTTTGCTGCAAAGTCTATTATTTTTATTTTCATAAGTTTTGCACATGTCACATATTGGGTTTTCCTAAAGATGTACCACATAAACATTAACGTTTCATTAAATAATGTGTTCATTTTCACATAGATAGTGAACAGTTGAGTAATTAGGGCACCCCAAGGCAAAGCTGTAAAAAAAAAAGACTCAAAAGCTCCAGCACCTTTTGCTAGTGTGTGTATCACTGCAATACAATATTAAGTTTCCCACTGGAAAAAGACATGGATTCAAATATTTCAGTCAGATGCATGTGTTACATCAACACAGTTCATGCCAAATCAAGTGAGCTGAAAGAGTACAGTCGTGATAGCTCTACATATTTTATTCATGTGCAGTTGACACCTTTAAATAACAAAAATTGGAGGCATTTCTTCTCGTTGCATATTTAAATTTCCTTAAATTAGAGTGGAGTTTTGCACTTGAATTTCTTTCATATCCACAGTGCAGGCGTACAAAGATAAAACCTTTAAAAAGATGTCAATGTCCATTTACTTCACGTTTGCATAGTCCTTTATCTTCAGCTATTCATTCAAGTTAAATAATATTCTATCAGTTAATGCACTGCCATCACTCTTGTTCACATTTTCTCTTTGTCTGCTGACACAGAATTTACAGTAACACACATTGTAGGTAGTCAGCATCCTCCCAGGGTCTTTAGCTTATTTCATCCTGAGGCGGGGGGTCTGAAAAACATCATGCCATGATCCAAATGAATTACTTTTTTTACATCTCAGCTCCTGAACTGACAGAACTTTAGAAGTCCCGTGTCTGTGAGGAGTTTGGTGTGTTCTACCTGTGTCCGCGTGGGTTTCCTCCAGGTGACTGTCTGTGAGGAGTTTGGTGTGTTCTCCCCGTGTCCGCATGGGTTTCCTCCGGGTGCTCCGGTTTCCTCCCACGGTCCAAAAACACACATTGTTAGGTGGATTGGTGACTTAAAGGTGTCTGTAGGTGTGAGTGTGTGAGTGAATGTGTGAGTGTGTGTGTCGCCCTGGGAAGGACTGGCGCCCCCTCCAGGGTGTGTTCCTGCCTTGTGACTGGTGATTCTGGGTAGGCTCCGGACCCACCGCTACCCTGAACTGGATAAGCGGTTACAGACAATGAATGAGGAAGTCTCTTTTACATTTTATACCTTTGGACCTGCCAGTGGGACCTGGACATTATTTATTTGTAACAAATTGCTATTTATTCTGGTTTATTTATTTTAAAAATATGGATACCAAGCCATAATTTTTTATACAAATGTTGCATTGCCCTGGAGAAAATCTCTTACAGCAAGGAGCAGTTTTTACTTGCTGTTGCAACTGATAAATGGGATGAATATATCCTGTGTCAAAAATACAGCCAAGCATTGTGGTTCTCTTAGAGCACTTAACACAGTACACACACACACACACACACACACACACACACACACACACCTAAGTTGTCATCTCATTAGAGGTGAATGCCTTTATCTCACGCAACTCCACCACTCTCCTAAGTGGGTGCATTATAATTTCAGGCAGTGCTAAAAGTGAAAGGGTATTAATATGCGTTTACATCTGTCTTCTATTAATATTCATGCCTGAATCCACGTCTCTACACAAAGCCAATTTTCTGGCCATCTGGGTTATGGCTGGTGGAGGTGATGGATTCGTTTTTATTTGTGAGGCAGCAATACATCATGAATTCCCCTTTCCGGCCTGCGCTGAGGTGCCCACACACAGACCAGAGAAGTTTTAATTAGAAAATAAAAGATGGGCTTCAGTGGGACCCCCTATCTCCCTGCACTTGCTCTCAGTGGTGGGCAGCAGACAAAAAACACACACACACCTGCTTTTTCACTCTGCTTTTCTGCTCAGAGACAATAGCTGTGAGAAATCCACTTGTTATACGTGCTTTAAAAAGCTGTAAGCAGAGCATTTATAGCTTAATATCCCTCTAAAATTTTTTACTTTCACTTAGATTTTGCTTATACCTTATAATAGCCCTAGTACATATGTAGTAGACATTATACGCCAATCAGCCATTATATTATAACCACCTCCTTGTTTCTACAATTTGTCCATAAACTGTTTTCAGTCCAGCAGTGACAATGAGGGGTTTAAAAACTCCAGCAGCACTGCTGTTTCTGATCCACTTGTACCAGAGCAACACACAATAACACAACACGACCAGGTCAGTTTCACTGCAGCGCTGAGAAAGATCCACCACCAAAATCATACCTGCTCTGTATTGGTCTGGAGAGGGGTCCTGGCCACTGAAGAAAAGGGTGAAGGGGGCAAACAAATTGTGCAGAACAACAGATTATATTCTGTATTGTACAACTAAGATATGCACCTGTATGGTCAGTGGAGGAGAGAGAATGGACAGTAAGTTTAGAAACAAGAAAGTGGTCATAATGTTATGGCTGATCTGTGTATATCATATGATAGTGTGCTAGTTATGAGCCTCATTATGGTGTAATGTGTAATAAATACTGTAATAAAACGTGCATGTCTCGCTATAACTTCCTTGCTTGGTTGTACAGTCTTTGCCATTTAGTGAACACAACCATTTAAATCCATTTAAATCCATTTATGTACATTAAGGAAGCCAACAAAACATGTTAAGCGCCGCTGTAAAGTGTATGATCTAAAATATAATGGGTACTTAATGAGCGATGAGTGGTTATGGATTTTTTAAGTGTTTCCATCCACCACTTTGGTCCAGGATTAAAAAAAATAATTTTGTGTAACCGACACACAGAAGCTGTAATATGTGGACACAGGAGCCCTTAATGGATTACATCGGTTGGTTTTCCAGACATAGAATAGACCTGGGCACTGACTCATTTTCTATGGAGGTGCACCATTAGCAGAGTAATGCATTCCATGTTTAAGCAAAATGTCTGAAAGGAAAAATAAGAGTAGAAGGTGATCATTACAACATCTCAAAGCTAATAGAGGAGGATGAAGTGGCTACAGACCTTATGACTTATGAAGACTTACGGAAAGAAAACAGCTACTTTGGTTCATATCCAAATGTCTTTTTCACATCTTTTTCAATGTCCTTTGACAGCACCACAACCTTTCAGACCCATAGCCTTATACTGAGACAGTAGTGGGGCTCTACCAGGTCTTGCGTTGTTATGGTGTACTGTATTGTTACCCCATATCATTAATACAGTCACACACACAAACACACTTGTATTTAAGGATGTTTTGAGTACAAATTAAATGACCAAATCATGACCAAATCTCCTCACAATTTTGAGGAAGTGTAGAGGCAGCACAGACTAGAGACTAAAAGTTGGAGTCATTTTCTCTCCATAGCTGCAGTGTGACACAGACATCAGTGACAGGAATACTGCTGTGAGCCTCGGGGGAAAGAGCTCCGTCCATCGGCCAATGGCTCTGCTCGGTGATTTATTCTGGAAGTTAGTCTGTGACCTCTCTGTGCATCCCCAGGGACCAGCACCACTCGCAGAGTGACCAGTTTTATAGCAGTGGTGGGAATCAATTATGCTAACAGTTTCTAATGAATGCACTTCAGGGATCCACGGCTGCACTCTTAGCGGTTTCGGCCATTTGCATATTGATGACACAAGGACAGTTCTTGCAGGGCTATGGTGAAATGTCTTGCAAATTATGTCTTGCCATTTGTCGCACAAAAACACATGCATTCATTTTCACTCCTCCATCGCTGCCCTTCACTCCTCCAGAGCTTCAACAGCTTCACATGTGGCCTTAAACCACACATGCTTCTGTAGTCTGAAGTCATTTCCAATTAGACAGTATGATAAGCAATGCTGGAGCACGTCCAGAACGGCCTCTCTGGGGAAGGGAGGGTTATTGTGTGCTTGGGAGGGGGCAGTCTTTTATAGTGTGGAGGTTAACGGGCATTAAAGATGCACTTGGCTATTTGTGCCTGGCTAATAGTCATCTGGCACCGTATCCAGCATCAAGATGCATTAAGGGTTAATGCATAAATACAGCACTATGAATGCTCAATCACAGTTAAGATTGCTATTAATATTAAATTGCCAATAAATAATGTAAGAATCCATAACACTTCAGTGGAGTTGGTTTTAAGGTACACTACACATAAGAATAGAAAGGGAGGATCATTTTAAAGGGCAAAAAGGGGTCAAGAAGTGTTGGGATCGCTTCTGAATATAAAAGGAATGCTAATTTAGCTCAGCCAATGATAGAAGACCGTTCTGAAGAAGGCTAAGACATCAGTGTTTGTGTTTGATTTTAGAGATTACCAGAGTCTGAAAAGCCATTTTCACATATGAAGAACTGTTCTGATGAGTCCCCATATGAAGCCAGAATATGACCAAAACTTGTGAACACCTGCCCATCCAATGTTTCTTCTGGAATGAAGGATGTTAATTAGGAGCTTGCCCCTTTTTGCTGCAGTAATGGTGCTTCTCCTCAGGGAAGCTGTTAAAACGTTTCTGTGTGGGTTGGAACACATTCAGCCATGAGATTAATTCTGGAACCTAAAAGCAATCCAGCTCATCCCAAAGGTGTTAAACGGTGCTCCAACATTTTAGAGACCACAGTTCCACTGCCCCACAACCTAGTGCCTGGGGCTTTATTCCTTTCTAATCAATGTTATAGGTTAAGGAAATTGTTTAACTTTTTTGTTTTGCTATACTAAACATACAGTATATGCATAACAAAGAATAGAGAAAATGTGTAATCAGTTGTGTGAAGAATGTGAGAATTTATTTAGATTTTTTATAATTTTAGGGAGAAGAAACTGTTCTTTGGTCTTGGGTTGTCTCATAGATACTTTATAAAAACCTCATAAATTCCATCAAATTTTTAAAAAAGTGTAGCGTATGTCTCAATTTTGATCAAAATCTACAAACTGGAGTGGTTTTATTTACTTTGACTATTAATAAATGTTGTTGCACTGTTGCTAAGAACATTTTTCTCAGGATAATGGTGACATGAGATACACATCTTCCACAACATAACACAGTTCCCTCTGGTCTGATAAATTATTCTCAGATCGTTCTAAATATTTACAAGGATCAAGCACCCCAGTAGCATTTACATCCTCTCTAAACAGAACAAAACAGAATGTCTGGTCTCAGTGCCTGTCCCTTTAAATTATAATGAGCCACACACAGGTCATCATCAAGCAAGGCTCAGAGAAGTTCTCGTTTTAGCTACTTTCACACTTTGTAGGCAGAAAGGCTCCAGATCCCCAAATTAATGCGTGCATACACTTAGAAAGTATGATTTTTATTTATTTTTTTGTTCATAATAGTCCCCCTTGATTATATGAATGGTCTGAAATTTGTAGTTTAAATGAACTACAACAACTGGGCAGCTCTGTAAACAGGAAAGTCTGTGTTATGAACCAAATTTCAACATTTCAACTGATGTTCATTCAGTAAAAATGAAAATCAAAAGAAAGCAATGTGATCAGAACATTGGATATATGTATTATCAATATCTGTATATCATATCTTAGTAATGTGGGTAAAAGCCAGGAATCTTTTAAAAAGGATTACTGTGTGTACCTGCTGACAGGCACCATGGAGCATATAAAGACAGCAGAGGACAGACAGATAGCCTCACAGGCAGATGGGGAGGGTGGGCACTGGTGATTGGTGGGGTGTGGGAGGTGGAGGAGATGGAGGGTGTGGAGGATATGGCTTGAGGGCCCTCATGGGCCCTGGCACTGATGAGGTCTTTCACCTGCAGGCGAGGGAGCGATGCTCACAGGCCTCAGTGCCGCTCTCATTGGGCCCCAGCTCCTGACATATGTCACTCCCAATCTGTTCAGCAGGAGTCTTCTCTCTGACATAACCTGACAGCCACCAACACAAAGCTCTGCGAGCTGCGAGGATGCAACCCACTTCCTGCTAATTGGTGTTTTTGTAATAACACCATCTGTTCTTTAAGAAAGTCAGACTCTGTCTCCAGGAAGACACAGTCTCACAGAATAAATTTATGCACCAAACGAACAATGCATCACTCCTTGGCTGCTCCAAAACTATGCAGACTAAAAGCTGAAAGAAAAAGCTGTAGGAATGAACACAGTATACAGTAAAGTGCATTTCTTTTCTCAAAATTCTCAAATCATTAAAGAACCTTTTGATGAGTACGTTATGGTCGTCAGAAACGCTGAAGTCTTAAAGTCTGTCTATTTTCCCACTGCAGTTTTTTGTTGTTGTTGTTGTGGTTAAGATATTTCACACAACCATCTAAATTAACAAAATCTGTGTACAAAACATCTGTGTGAAACACAGTATGCTGACAATCACGCCAAATACACACTTCAACTTACACAAGTAGGGTCAGTGAACAGCTTAAAGCTAAAGAAGACAAAGGAAGAGGTAGATTGCCACCCAGTGGTTTTAACTCTACACCACTCCACACAACAGAAAATAACGCTGTTCTATGCTTCATAAATCTCACAACACTCACACTGCCATGATCATTAGTTGTAAAATAGTCACAAATAAATTCTGCATCTCCTAAGTAGTTAACTAGTAACCATCTAAACACAAAAACCCTACACTTATCCTCTATATTATTCAGTAAATTAAATATGCATTGAACAAGCAATAACACTATCATACAGTTATCAGACAACAACCGAAACACAACAACCCAAACACTGTCTTGAAATTGGGCAGATACAGGCGCCCTAAATGGGATTCCAGCGAGCAAAATGCAATGGCCGTGTTTTACACAATCTGTTACAGTGGAATCTCCCCTGTTTCAATTCCATGGCTGATTAAGCATGATAATTAAGGTTTTTGGACATTCTCCACAGAGACAGACAGAGCAGCTGGTGACATTCATGCATTTGAAACATGGTGCATCACAATGAATTCCCATTAATTTCAATGATCACAACGGCTTTTGGCAACGCTTCAAAAGCAGTAAAAGTGCTGCAGCATATTTATGCTCAAGAACGATGCAGGCTAATCTCACTTACCTTAACCCGTATGTTCTGCTCAAGTCTAAATAACCTGCATTTAATTCTTATAAAACATTTAACCATACTATTTTCCTTTTATGAATATGAAATTATATATTAATGTGATAAAGGCATGAGCCTATTGAAACACACACGGTTGCACAGATCTTTTTGTTCTATTTCATTTTCTTTATCATTCTGAGCCAAGCATATTTAAAGAATATTCATTCTTTCAAAGAAGGATAAATGTGTCATTCCTAACCATGAAACTATTTATTCATGTAATAAACAAATAATTTAATTATCTATGACACTGAACACTTGCACAGTCCCTTCTCGGAACTGTTGAAAAACTATGGCTTCTAAACACAAAACATGGCCTAAATGTTCGACTGAGAGTTGTGTATCAGAAGGGAATATAAATGGTTTGCGGTCAGACATATAAATTTGCTCTCTGATTTGCTGTCAGACATTTTCTCTCTTAAGGTTAAGTGAAATTATATGAGATGTATACTCCTGAACTCACAAACGTCTTTTCCAGATTGTGGGTGTGTCAACAGAAAAGCAATAGGAAATTCAGATATTCTATTTAATGACAGAAAACAAGACAAAACAATGTATTATTCTGTGTCTTGTATATGACCCGGGCAGGGATTAGACAGTAGATAGTATAAGGCAGGGAGCAGTAGTGTGAATAGGGAAGGGAGCAGGGTGTAAGGTGTGTACAGAACAGAAAGTAGGGAACATAGAGTAACTAGTAAATAGTATGTGGCGGTGAGTAGAGAGTTGGGAATATGGAGCAGGGTGCTGGGAGTATTAAATAGGGAGCAGGGAATAGTAAATAGGGAGAAGGTAGTAGAGTAAATACAATATAAAAAAGTAAGGAACAAGGAGAATCTAGAGTAACCAGTAGAGTAAGAAGCTGGGAGCAGAGAGCAGGGAGTAAGAAGTAGAGTTGTAATTAGGGAGAATTAAAGAGTAGGGTGTAGGCAGCACTGTCTAGGGAGCAAGAGAGCAAGGAGTAGAGAGTAGGAAATAAGAACCTAGGAGTAGAGTATCTAGGGAGCAATGTAGATATCTAGTATGAAACTAGAAGTAGGGGCCGTGGCGTAAATAGCGTATGCAGTAGGGAGTAGAGAGCAGGGAGTAAGGAGAGTCGTATTAGGGAGTAGGGACTAGGGATCCATTTGAGATTCAGATAACCTCTTTTAGACAGACCCGGCCGGAAGTGGCCCTACCTCCAGCTCCATGGAAACAGCGCGGGGCGTTCATTTCTCTCGGATCTGAAGATGAAAGCAGTGTCACGGAGAAAAATAACAGAAAAAGCGATTTAAAATCACTGCAAGATCATTTCTCCTCGCCCGCTGTATCCATACAGTGACCATGAGCAGAACACCCGACGCGAGAGTGAGGTAATTCTTTAGGAAAGAGTGAATCAGAGAAAAACTAAAGCTGAGAGAGTGACGCTAATGTTAGCGCTGCTACTGATAAACAACAGCGGCAAATAAATCACGGCGGAGAAATCACAGCGATACAAGCATAATGTTTAAAGATAAACTGGAGCAAATATATGGAGTCAGAGTCATAAACAAAAGAAGTATATAAAGGGTCAGGTTCACAAGTATATAAAGTGTTTATCAGTCAGATAATGACATCGATATGTGTTTACTCTCTGAGTTGCTAGCGTTAGCTCTTTATAACCGCTCACATCTTTACACCAACCACTCTTAACATTAACACATTCTTCTTTCTACATTAATTGTCTAATTTTATCAGATACGCTTGCCATTCGTACATTTAGCAAGTTGTAGCTAGTTCTGCAATAACAGACCCTAGTCTATCTGTTGCTCTGCATACTTGGTTAATTCTTTTTCACACTGTTGTTCAATGGTCAGGACCACCACAGAGAAAGTATTTTTTGTGTGGTGAATCATTCTCAGCGCTGCAGAGACACTGACTTAGTGGTGGTGTGTTTTGATGGTATAAGTGGATCAGACACAGCAGTGCTACTGGAGTTCTTAAACACTCTGTCCACTCACTGTCCTCTGTGTTAGACACACCTACTTCGTTGGTCCACCTTGTAGATGTAAAGACAGGGATTAGTGATGTTCAATACCACTGATTTCCTTTCCGATACTGAGTAAAATTCAGTCTGTTATCCGTGATACCGATACTTTGTGCAAATACACCTAATGTCCCAGACAGCAAACATATCGATTCACCACTGACTGTAGACCACTGCTGGTGCACCACCTGACCACTCAGTTTGCTGTCCTGCTGTCATTTTAAATTCACAGAGACTTTTATTGTGGAAAATAAACTAATACAAACATTACCAACAACTATGAGAGATATAATAATGAGTGTAAGCCTGATATAACATAATTATGCGAAAATGTTGGCACTGTGCTGGATTAAAATGATTTACTAATCTTATTTATAAAGAATAACAAAAGAACCTAATGTGAAAAATTTGTAAATTGAATTGTGAATGGAAATTCTGTTTAAGCAGTGGTAGTCGACCATCTCCTTGCTATTAGGGGTGTCCTGTAAATCTAAAAAAGTAGTGTATTTCAAATCATAGCTTCATAAAGAACACAAAACATCAGAGAAATGTGTTTATTTTAAACTCTGAATTATGAGGTTGTGGCCTCATTTACAACATAGCCGAGCTATAATTTAATAACACTTAGTCTATGTAATTCACTTTAAATGAGCAATTGTTTAGGAACCCTTACCTAAATAAATCTAGGCTTTTTTGCCTGTGTGAGATTATCTCAGTGACACACGTTATTACTCCAAGCTGAACACATGCAGCTATTTGTTGAAGCACGTTTTTATTTCACTACTAATTTTATAACCATATTTATTATTTTGAACAACTCTAACAGCAACAGTGTTTAGCGCCGCTTAAAGCTTTTACCAGCAGAAAACACAAATACACACATCCACAATGTTAGTGTCACTGCAGCCCAGAGAATGATTAACCACCCAAATCATGCCTTCTCTCTGGTGGTCCTTTGGGGCTTCATACATATTCATTGAAAATGTATAACTGATTGCACCAATTAATCAGCATATTGCTTTTGTCTGTAGATGTTGCATTAGCTTTATAAGTGTGTTTTGTTTTTTCAATTTTTTTCCTGCTTCATAAGGGACTCACAAACCAAGCATATCCAGGAGAACATCACTCATGTGGAGAAACATTTTGGAGAGTTGTGTCAACTATTTGCAGGGTATTTGCGTAAAACTGCCCGGCTGAGGGACAAAGCTGACCTGCTGGTCAAAGAGGTGAACCTCTATGCAGATACTGAAACCCCAAACCTGAAAAGTGGACTCAAGAATTTTGCAGAACAGTTAGCTAAGGTTCAGGACTATCGCCAAGCACAGGTGTGTTCCCAATTTTTTAATTTTTAATTTAGATATTTCATGTAACTTTTTTTGTAGCTTTTACAAAATGTCTGTTTCAAAAGTTTGTATTCTGTGAAAGACTGGACATTTTTTCTGTAACCATTGTTCACAGGTGGAAAGACTTGAAGCAAAGGTCATTGAGCCGTTGAAAGCCTATGGTTCTGTTGTGAAAATGAAAAGGGTAAGTTTAAGAATTTTGCAAAATGCCAGAATGTTTGCATGATAAAAACAGATGCTTAATTCGCAGGTATCATGCACCTTTTTTGATGTAACCTTGTGTTACACTTGGTGATCACATGAGGGCAGCATTTCATTGCTCTAAATCCTGGTGTGCTCAGGTTGCATGGCCACAGAGGACTGACTACTTCACCCATAGCCCTGGGTGGCCCACAGTACTGCTGTGCTATTTTCTTTCTTCAAATGAGGGTTTTGATTGTATCGTTGGGCAGCATTTGTCAAGTAAACAAAGCAGAGATTCAGTACATGTTCTGACATGTTACTGACAATTGGTGCTGAGTTTTGTCTGTGAAATAGTACTGGAGAATTTTAGGGAGTAATATTGTTAGGTACATTGGTTGGCTAACGTAAATGACAAACACAACGTCTCTGAGGTTTTATTTGTAAATTAATTAGGTGCAAATATTTTGACTTGATTTTGAGTCGTCTTAGTACTTCATGAAATCATTGCATTTTTCTGTTGTTGTTGTTGTTAACGGTGGTAAAAATGCTTACATTTTTTATTTTATAGCTACATGTCTGTACCCAGAGTAAAGCACAAGCTCGTATTTGTTTAAAGCTTCGTCATCCTGAGCATGAACATTAAACCTCTTGCTTCTGTTTTTTTATTCCTCATACAATTCTTGAACTCACAGGCAGACCTGAAGCTCACTCAAATTGCTAGGAACCGAGAGTCAAAACAGATGCAACAACTGGAGAAAATGCGACAGAGAAACCCCTCAGACCGGCAGATCATTGTATCCTTCCTGCCTGCTCTGTTTCCTTTTTTACACCTTAGTGAGTTTCTGCACTTTTATTTAGACTACAGTGACCCATTGTTCTCCAACAGATTCAACAATCTGTTAACTTTGGTTGTTATGCCTAGAATAAAAAAAGTAACACAAAATCACTGCTATACAGTAATATACAATGTCCTTTACTACTGACATTAACCCTCTTAGATGATGTAGACCACTTCCCCCTTGATTGCATTTTTTAATTTCAGCAAGCTGTAAAAGGTGGTCAGATGGTATATATGGTAGTGTTGAAATGTTTATTGGAGCAAGTTTTATTTAAACCCACAGCGTAAGCTTTTTTTAAAGAACATTCTAAACCTTGTGTTTGAGGATGTTAAGTAAGAGTTGCATGGGCAGTGAAAGAGTACATCAGGTTTTACTTTAGAAATGTTCCAAAAAATAGGGGACAATATGTGAAATGCAAATTAAATCGCAAAGCCACGGTGTCACATTTATTTTTAAAAAAACTAATAATTAGGTTCTGTTTGTTTTTTGGAAATAAACGTTATGAAAATTAATGTTTATAAATGTTAAAAAGAAAATCTGAAATGTGAGGTGAATGTGCATGGGGAAAAACAGAGCATCCAGGATTGGCCTTTAGGCTGGTGCTATATAACAATTTGGTTATAAACAATCGTAAAACGGTCAAAAAACCCAGTGATGTTGACACCAGGCATATTATTACTTACATAACTGTATATATAACAAAAGCAGTAAGGCTTGTGCGAAACCCTGCAATACTTTAAATATTAAGAGCACAATGGAAATAGACACTTTTTAAAAATTGCCTACTGTGTTAAATAACCCGCATGAATTACCAGGTCGCTGATAATTCACACCAACCTTGACTATATAATATCTAAAACACTACATGAAATGTTTTTGAGCAACATATTATTGAATAATCAAGTGGTTCATGAAGCAAGGTTTTTTTTTCCCCACTTTCAATGGTGCATAATGTCATCGTAAGATTCATAGGATCCAGAGTACTCTGTTAGTCTGTGAGTAAATGGCACAGACAAAGACCACAGCTTATAATGGAACTGCTTTAAACATTTAACTCCATGATAAATATCACCACTTTAATAAACCCTCTTCAATTAACACTGTGGATTGATGCATCAAGAAACATAAGAGGCATTTTAGCCTTGTCTCCCTTCAAGGCCCTACATGGCATTATGATGTATTTTTTTGTCTCTTATCAGCAGATTAAACAATCAAAAGAACACAAACTGAACTTGCAAACCACATTTGTTACATTTATTTGAAACTACATGGCCGTTTCTCTTTAAGGCTGCACTATCCAGATATGCCAGCAACCTCCAGAAATGCTGATGGTCTAACAAGTCCATCTCTTTGAGGTTGTTTATGGAAATCTGGGTTGTTAACACTGTAAAGTTCAAAAGACAAAGTGGTTTATGGTACTGAGGTGTGTTAGTGTCCATAGCATTGGTAACATGACATTAATTTTAGCTGAGGAGCAACATGCTGCCTTCTGGACATTTTTTGTCTAGGCCATCCAAGCTTATTTCTACAAGACTACAGCAAAGCACATTCTGCATTTGCTACAACAGCATGGCTGCATAATCAGACAGTGCAGGTGCTAGACTGGCCTGCCTGCTGCCCAGACCACTCTGAAATCAGGCAGGGTTGTGCAGCTGAAGACTTATATTTAGTGGAAAAATGACAAAAGTATTTAACTTTCAAAACAGCATCAGTTGGTGTCTTCAGTTCTCTGTTTTAGTTTAAGACTGAAGCAGAATTTACTTGTCTCTGTTTGTAATATTTTATTTACTGTGCCAAGTGTACTGAAAGTTAGATTTGTAAGAGATCTTTGTTGAAAACGAAGCAAAATATAATTCCTTAACAGCTGGTCACAGTCACAGGTAGGCTTGGGTTTGTATTCTACATCTCTTCATGATAGTCAGCTTGTAAGACTGCATAATTTCTTTAAAACACTTCTTTATAGCACTTTGACACTTTTCACTGGGGTTATTTCCCATCATGAAGTTCTGCAGTAATTGAACAGACTGCTCTGAACAGTTTGTTCCCCGCATCGTGAGTTTCACTTGTGTCGTGACAGGCTGAGAGCGAACTCCAGAGAGCTACAATGGACGCCACACGCACGACTCGCCAACTGGAGGAGACAATAGACGTGTTTGAAAAGAAGAAAATACAAGACATCAAGGTCTCTGAGATTACACAAATTACTGGTTGTATGGCAAAAGCACTACACCATTATAAAAAGTAGCCTATGTTTCTAAGCTATTATTATTATATTATTACTTTTTTAACTATACTAACGTGGCAATGCTTCACAAAACACAATTCTCACACTGCAATACAGTCATTTAAAGAATATCAGCAAGTAACACAATGACCTGTTTAGTGAATATTTACGTTTCTATTATGCAGAGCATTTTCGGGGACTTTGTCACTATAGAGATGATGTTCCATGCCAAGGCTTTGGAGATCTATACAACTGCCTATCAGCACATCCAGAATGTGGATGAGGAGGGAGATCTAGAGGTATACACCCATTAATTAAAACAATTCTACACATGCTTTTTCCAAACGTTTCAGCATGGCAGACTTTCTAATATCTGTTTTATTCTGTTCTGCTTTGCTCTGTTTCTCTCCAGTAGAAATTTCATTACGTCACTGAACATCTTCCTTCCTGGAACACAGTTCTTTTCATAGTTCTTGCAATGTAACAATTTGAGAGACATCTTTAAAAACACGATTGGCTTGACAGTAAGCTGTGGAATGTTGTGTCTGGCAAATGGTTTTATTCAGGAATTCCTGAGTTGACATGCCAAAACAAGCTTTATTCTCGTTTGATTAGCAAGACACTGTGTGTTTTATTACATCACCAGGGTCTTGCATAGAAATTAAACATTTCTTTTGATATATTTTTTTTAAAGTTTAATATTAATTTTTAGAGCTGACCATTTTATTACATGTAAGACATTTATAATCATAGTAACTCTTACCGCTATATATAGGAATCTATGCTGAATACTCCAGCATTCCTCTGTCTCTTATCTGCTTTGTATGTCATATATATGGTTGTGTACCATGATACATTTGCAGTAATAAAGGACAGCTGATCTGAACCGAGGTCATAGTAACAGAAACAGCTGGTTTCATTGTTATAATAGAAATCTACAGTTCAGTTTCTGTACTTCTCTCCACAGGGAGAAATTTTTTTCACTTTGTCAAAATACGCAAACAACAGTGTTTGAATAGTCTGTATTTCCTCTTTATTTTCTTTGCAGGTATTCAGGAGCACACTGCACCCCCCTGACTATCAGTCCCGCTTGGACATAGTCCGTGCAAATTCCAAAACATCCCTAAATCGCACTGGAACATCCCTGAGTAAATCAGGGACCCTGCAGGTTAGTGTTATTCACATCCTTTACTTGCCTACTGTTGTAAATTTTCTCGTGATATTGTTCTTTGCGTTCCAGTTATTTTATTGTTTTATTGCTGTTTACACCACCCCAATTACAGCTTCTCATAAAGTGCTGGTAAATTCATGGAGGAAAGCTTCCTGTAATCTGTGCATAGCATTTTGTTGTTAATACAGTAGTGTGTTTTGTGGGTTAGTTATTACTTTTTCCTTGAAAGTTTTCAAAAAAAGGTTAGATATAAGTCAGTTAATGATAACAATTTATGCCATTCTTTGTCATTGTGATAAATATCTTGAATTGAAGCATTGTTCTTGTTTTAACACAAACCCACAAACTACAATAAAGATGTAGGATAAGGGCTTTTGCGTTGTTGTCTGAAGGAGAAAAGGCAGTGATATGTAAATAGCATAATAATAGATGTAGGATTACAATAAGAATTAAACAGTAAAGTGTAATCACTAAATTACTCCACAGTATTTTTAGACGCAATATGATCCCATACTTTCCATTATTGCCAAACAGACAATACAGTGTGAACTTGGATGCACCTGTTTCATGCTCTGGTGTTTGGTTTTGTCATTCAAACTCCCTGTTGAGGTTTTCTTTGTAGTGTAGTAAATGCTGAATGGGAAGAAGAAATTCTAACTAAATATAATGTAGTGAAGGGAACACAAGTGTGCTGTGAATAACTCGAGTGAGTGTATAGAGTAGCATTACACCTGGAAATGGAGCTGGTCAGATATTAGTGTCCTTTTTTAATGCGTGTTTCTTCATGGAGGAAGTTCTTTTGTGTGTGCATAGTGTTAGACCTGTTTCACCAGATAATGTAAGAATGATCTAATGATGAAGGCCTGCAGACTACAAAGAGAAAGGTTGTTAGATACTGATTAGCAAATGTATTACATGAAGATTACTTGTACATAAATACATGCTTTGTATTTTCAAAAAAGTCAAGGACTCCAGAAACACAGGGAAAAAGGTATGAGGAGGAAGATGATGAGGAGGAAGATGATGAAGATGAGGATGATGACTTGGAGGACGTTACAGACGAAGACAATTAACCTGAGTATCTATTGCAACAGGTGCCACAGTACTTTAGTGTTGTAATTATTATTTTTTTAATTATACAGTCATCTTACATGAACCTGATTTAATAAAACATGTTCATAACACAGCAGCATTTATAATTATAAGCTTAGAGTAGCATTTTTCAAACTTATTTTTGTACACGATTTTTGTAAATATTTGTTTATTAATCTTAGCCATAGGTTCGACTGATAAACTCCATAAGTATTTAACTTAAAACTTGTGCTAAACTTGGTTCATCTCTGGCCATAAAGTGTTGGACAGTATTTAAAAAAACATCAGTTTGTTGACCTTAAGCAGAATTTTTTTTTTTTATTTCAAGCGAGTTCTTAATTCTAAAGAAACAGTATTGAACATAGTAGTGGGCACCCAGACGTCCAAAGAATAATGCCTTAAAATATACCTCGCAAAAAGTTATTATGGTTATGAATACACTGCCTAATGCCTGAAACATTGTATTACATTATTTTGAAAAGGAGCTTTTGGTGTAAAAATGTATCTGGCATTTAACGGGATGCCAGCACTATAAGAGAGGTTTTAGCACAATTTTACTGTTATCAGAATTACATTTAACAATCAGGAGATGAAGGTTCAGTGATCGTTTTGTAGAGTAAGTAAAACTATTATATCTGTGTTTATAGTAATCATGAGTTCTAGTTACTATCACGATAAAGAAAGTCAACTCACAAGTCACTGTTTCTTTAACGATGCAATATTTCACAAACCATTCATTCTAAAAGACTTTGTTTACTTAACATTTGTTTTATCTCAGCATTTATATTTTGAAAAATCAGTGGAATTCCTTGTTAATGTCTTAAGAATGACAAACAACCAAATAAACACTGATTCATTTTTTAAGCAAATTAATTTTATGGATTATTTTGTGGATATGAAACTGATCTTCCATGAGTTTGTGCATCCTCTCCGTGCAGCTCTATAACTCAGAGACAAATAGTGTATTTGTCTTCGCATCATGAGTAACAGAGATGCCATAATGTCAATATAGCCATGAACAATATAGTGACGATATACACTGTCGCCACAGTGGAGCCTGACCCACCCGGATCTGTGCGTCATTGTGTCATGACTTTCATGTCAGTCATGCATTAGTCAGGCACAGTTATCCAGGGCTGCTGGTGAAAACAGAACTCTCTCCACACATGCCCTTCCCTGTGACACGCACACACACACAACCACAGAATGGGAGATGTGATTAATATGCAGTGTTTGATCTTGCAGCATACCGAAATGTAACTCTATTGTAGCACTCAGAAATGGCATATAGATTTATATGTATGTTTTTGCACCATGCTTTTTTTGTTGCCGCTGTAGCTCTGCAGTGTCCTGTCGGATTAATCTTCGTAGTGCACTGTAGTAAGGTCCTTCATGTCAGTGGCATATTGTGAATTTAGATAGAATATGCATGTTGAAACGTGCGTGCAAGAAAAAGGAAGGCAGACAAAAAGAAACCGACCTTTGATGCAGTGACTCATCGACGCTACATGTGTATGTGAGAGGCTGAGAGTGATCGACTGAATGACTCACTGAAGCCTGCCCATCAAATACTGCCCTGAAGCCTGCAGTAGATATTTCCCACAGTGATAGGTGGTCAGTTTGGAGGTACAGTGTTCAGTTTAGGTCCAGTCAATAATAGTAATAGTAATTAAAACTGTTCATTATGCAAGCTAGGCCCAGTATTTCCCAAATTAAAGGTCATGCACTAGCCACTAGTGTTTTGTTGTAGTTTTGTTTATTTTAGAATGGCTGTCAAAATTTAGGAGACACCTAATGCCATGGTCAAGTGGCTTGTTTTGTTCATTTTCAAAGTGAAAATTTGTTAAATCCATTATTACATGTGCACTTCTTTGTTCCTTCACTACGTTTAAGTCAGTAGGTAAACTTACTGCATAAATAAATGTGCAGACATGTGTTCCCTCTAGAAATTGTGTCTGCATAATATCACCTAGAAAATCAACAACACGTTTTACTTGACCAAGGGATGCCCAGCCTCTTGTATATGACGATTCATTGGCTTTTTTTTTTTTAAATCCTCATCAAAGAATAAGCAGAAAAACAGTTATCACGTTTCATTATTTCGTGTGGCAGTGAAACCAACCCATGTCCGTGCTCATCAGTTGTCTTTAAAGGTGATTGAACCAGCTTTGACGTAAAGGAGTTTAAGTATGTCAGCTTTGGTTTGAGAAGAAAGTTGTCGAATCCTTATTTAGGATAAATTTTCTCTTCATTCCAAGAAAGACACTTAGATGAACATGAAACCAAGTGTTGTGAAATATGCCCAAAGGACTGTTAGAAGTTTTTGTTTATGTAAAGCATGTTGTTGTATGAATGAGTACTGGAAATAAGATTAACTCCAGTTATAGCTTCAAGCTCCGTGTTCTCAGTGAATTATGCCTATAACAAAGGAGCATTTCCAGGAATACCAAAGTTGGAAGTTGTAAAAAATTGTAATTATTAAAGGAATGCTGACTGTAAACACTTGCAATTGAAATGAAATGAAACCAATCCTCCAGAATTTGGGGAACGTGCCTGTGCTTTATAATGACTTGCATCCTAGAAGTGTTTTCCAGGTCTATTTTTAGTCAAAGCCCAGGTTTCTGTGACGGGTTCATGAATTACACCATCAACTTAAGTGTTTAGGTTAGGTGAATAATGTCCATGGCAGGGAATCCTTCCTCGCCCTCTGACTCATCTTCACAAAAGCATTAGCAGGAACTAGTGTGTGATTTTGCATTTTAAAAATGTACTGGGGTGTGTCCGCCTGAGGGACTAACAACACACTAGTGGTGGAGAGAAAACACTACACACGATCTCCATTCCTGCTTACTCCTCTTCAGTGGCAGGCGCTCAAGTGCTACTACTGACATTACAGGAACAAGTCTACTCCAATCTGTTGCTTTTATAACTTCAAACAAATGCCAGCTCAGTGCATCCTATCAAGATACAGTGGTTGGTGTAGATCAGGTCCTGCAATTGGAAAGAGAAAAGATTTATAAACATAGTTTTTTAACAAGAAGATGCAAATGACATGAAAGGATCATCCTGGATCTATCACAGCTTTTAAACATTGCAGCGGCCTCATAGGCTTCAGACAACTGCTGCCACAGAGGCAGATTCTGTAAGCAGAGTTATACAGTTGCCAATCTCTGTCACCCAGTGGTAGTTTTTGTTAATGGTTTCGACATCTACCTCTAAAGGCAAAGCATCTGCTGCAGAGAGAGCGTTGCGCAAGTACTTATCTGATACAATCTGTCAGTGAGGCCTTAGGGTCATAAGCTCACTGTTGGCGGAAAAGACGAAGCGGGCATCTGCTTGCCTTGGCTGTGACCCATCCAGCTGCACAGCAGCAGTAGCTCAGGAACGCGTGCATCTGACGGAGGGATGGAGAGTTTTCACTCAGAGCTGTGGAGTGTTTGCTTGACGCTAGCAGACTCCTTATCCTTTCATGTTTATCTGCTTAAGACGTTGGATTATCTTTGTCAAACTGAGTGAGTGAAGAAATATGTTGCATAGTATTCAGCACATGTGTGCTGCTCCCACTCAAAAGCATAGGCTAGAGTCCTGCCCCTCAGGGAAGACAGTAGTTCTCTGGGAATAAGAGCTGAATTATAACACCAAAACTGACATCCAAAATAACAATCTACAGTTGGGTGACCAGCAGGTTTCATAAGATATGAGAAACGAAGAGAAAAATAGAAGGTGACAGCGACTTATGACAGAATTATTTCAGCCAAAGGACATGCAGGGTCCCCTCAACTCAGACTGGTCTCTGAACTCACAGAATGTTCTTGGGTGTGTGTGTATGTGTATGTGTGTGTGTGAGAGAGCACTGAAAAGAAATATTCCCACAGACATTGATGTAGGTGAAAGAACAAGAACTGTTAGTCTAAAAAGGATTGATAGACATAACATTAAGCTGTGTGAACAATCCTGTAACATAAATTAACATAAAAATGAATGCATGCGTAAAAAGGTTTGGTTACATTCCTCACAAATGTTAAGTAGAATTAAATGTATTATGATTTCAAAATACTCAAGAAGTAACAAGTCCAGTAATGTGTTTCAGTGCTCATAGTACTGGAGTAAATGTGGCTTGTTACTTCCACTATATTGAACCCTTTTTTGACAGTAATTTAAACTATTTACCAAATGACAGAAGAGTGGAAATGAATCAGTTTATTAATATTTTTCACTTATTAACTCATTCACTACTTTCATGATAAGCCTCAAACCATTACCACCACACATCATCTGACAAGCACTGACAGTGAAAAGTGAGACTTGGTTTTCTTTGTAAAGGTCTTCACTCTTGTACAGGTTGTCCTATTTTCTCTCTTTAATGATCCACTTTATTTTAATAACACAGTAAAAACAAGGTGGAACTTAATGTGTAGCCATAAAAAAAAGCTGGAGTCTGATGTAACAAGACTTTTTTCCAAGCAGGTTTTTTCTTTTCTTTTTGGTCTCAGAGCTGTTCGTTCGTGCAGATCTACAGATCGACTCTATTCAGATCTACAGACTGAAAAAAAGCCAGTTGACATTCATTCATTCATTATCTGTAAGTGCTTATCCAGTTCAGGGTCGCAGTGGGTCCAGAGCCTACCTGGAATCATTGGGCGCAAGGCGGGGAATACACCCTGGAGGGGGCGCCAGTCCTTCACAGGGCAACACAGACACACACACACATTCACTCGCACCTACGGACACTTTTGAGTCACCAATCCACCTACCAACGTGTGTTTTTGGACTGTGGGAGGAAACCAGAGCACCCGGAGGAAACCCACGCCGACACAGGGAGAACACACCAACTCCTAACAGACAGTCACCCGGAGCGGGAATCAAACCCACAACCTCCAGGCCCCTGGAGCTGTGTGACTGCGACACTACCTGCTGCGCCACCGTGCCGCCCGCCAGTTGACATTTGAGTTCAAAAACAACTGACATATTTGGATAATTTTCTACGTATTTGTATTCGCTAGTAAAAATGATATTTCCTTATCACAGTATCTTTCAAGCATTAAGTCCTGAAAACAAGCTTTCAGTGGAATACTGAAGTTTCTCCACTAGCAGGGATCCTTCACTAGTGCCCACAATAAAGCACTCCCGTCCTGTTCCCCTTATGTTTTGAAAATTATGTCTAATGGATTCTTCTATTTAAACACATGTACTAACAAGTAAATGTAATCTAAAAAAAAGGCTTAAATATGTGCAAAATTAAGATTTCGTTTGTGCGGTTACATCATATCAATTTTGTGCTGAATCCACCAGACCAGAATTTCTCACGGGGTCAGAGGTGAGGAACTGTGTTCCCTGGAGCTCTGTAGCCTCAGAACTCTCAGTACTCAACCCAGCTGTCCTCTGTGTGATGGTCCCGCTGTGCACTGACCCAGTGCCAGAACACAGCAAGTCAGGCTGTTAAACTGAAGCCCAAGTGCAGCATTCAATGAAAAGGCAATCCATTAAACCAGCATCTGGGGTTTTATTATGACAGGCCTGTGGTTTCACTACTGGCTGGGAAGCGGGCACTAATTGGTAAAATCCCATAGGATTTGTAGAACAATGTGGAATGCGGACTGGCTTCTTGTGACCACACATGTTGCACAGCCAAAGCCCAATTTTACCATTTCCCTCGACAGCTAAAGCCTTGCATTCAAAAGGAGAAAGAACCACTTCCTCACCATCATTCCTTGCTGCTTGTTGACAGTCAGCCATGGAAGAATTTGAAGCTGTGAATTCCCAACATACCTGGCATGGTAGTTTTGTTTTGTCGTATGCTGGCGAGAGTTGTGCTTATACTGTAGGGAGCATTAGCATGCCAAACCATATCCAGCTCTATACTGGCTCCAAACATGGGCGCTGGGCTGTGTCACCAGGAATAAACAGAGCAGGCTAATCACCTCGGGAGTGCAGGAGAAGTGGCCCTGTCGCAGCAGAGGATGGGGGAGTCACGCAGCCGCTCCAGCCTGTTTTGGAAAATGTGGAGAGGTTGCCATGGAGCCACTATTTGATCCCATGTAATTAGCCAAGCCCATTGATTGCACAACACTTTCCCAACTGGCTGCTGCGGCCTCATCAACCGGAACATGCCTCTATTTATGTTTATGGTTTCTGTAGTTCCTGTCCTTAGATGGCTTGCTCAGTCAACACAAGAAGGGATGATAAAGGGTCTTTTGTGGTCTAATAATGTTCTCAATTTTCACACAGACAAGGCTGAAGCCACTGACTCCTCACGCCTTTCCGAAACAGCATGAGAAATGACAATTGTGTTCTTGTGAAAATCACTCAGATTCTCGGCAGCATTGTGAGCCATTTGAAAGGCTGAGTGTTTGTCTATTTATACTTTCAGGAATTTCTTAGGAGGCCATGTTGAGGACATTGAGTAAAAGAGGGTATTCCACAAATCCCTTCAATCACCAAGGCAGTCACATATGAGCTCCATGACAGAGAGGGTGTAAATGGATTACTCCTTTAAAGGAATACTCCAGTGCTTTTCAACCTGCCCACTGGATCCTATTATAATTGTAGTGGATTTTCTGATCTTGTTTTTAAAGTACAGGGCTAACAGCTAAATTAATGTCTGTAGCAAAGGACCACACCATAGAGAAACAGTAGACAGAAATAAGGTCGACAAACACTGGACTATTTTTGAAGTTCAACATAGTGCAAATCAACATTCACATTAAATTCTCCTTTATAAGATCATAAGATCATACCATGGAAAAACAGCTTATACAAGTAAGGGATTTGAGTGATGCAATTCAGTCGTATGCTGAAATAGCGCGTGTGTGTGTGTGTGAGAGAGAGAGAGAGAGAGAGAAAGGGCTTGCTCTGAACTTTCATTAAATTTCATAATCCAGCTTTTTCCATACAAGACAACTTTTTGGAGGACTGTACTATTTACATTCTGGAGAAAAGTGTGTGACTGCTGGCCAGTGCAAGACCAGTGGAAGTTTTCTGAGTGAGGTTGGAGTGAGGTTAGTAAATCAGCTCTGCTTGCCTTTGTATGTCGGTTTACGGCAGGTTATTGTAAGAAGTCGTTTGAACAGTTGTGCAACTGGCCCATTTGCCCAAAGCAAATAGCAGCCTTCTGAGAAGGGGGGGAGGGGCGGGGGTTTAAGCACATACAGCCCATTGCTTTTTTTCCCCCTCTAATGTCATTGCTTTTAATCTCCTTGGCTTGCACAATTTACTTTCATTTGAAAGTCTGATTGTGCAATACGGTGTTGAAAGTTACTAGAGACCTGTGTCTCGCAAAACTATTGCCCCTATAAGTGCTGAAATTTAACTTTGACTCACAGGATCCATGTTTATGATCCAGTTCCTTCTTTAGAATAATCAGCTCTTACTGTGACAGTGTGTAAAGGTCACCACCTTTATAGCCTGGTTTGGGTTTAATATGATCAGCTGAAATCTGGCTTGTAATGACCTGCACCATTCAGTTATACAGTTCTCTATCACAATCACCTGTAAAAACAGCAGAAGGCAAGAGCAGCTGAAGGTCAGAATAAATGTTTCATGGGGAAAGCAGGGGGGTGTATATCTGTAATATATTTAATCACTGAGTTCTTCAGATGTTTTTTCAGCTGCTAATTAGGGAAAAAACTAGATTTACAAGCATTCTTGCAACTTTAGTTGCTTCAAACTGCCATGAACCTGAATTTCACTTGTGTTGCATAATGTAAACTCTCCTGCAGCTCACTGAAACATAGCTGAAGCTCATCTGCAACAGTTGCAAATATTGCAACTTCATGAAGCAAGTTTTCTGAAGTAAGAAAACAAAAGAAAGAAAATGCAGATTATCATGTGATCAGGTTAGATCAAAGATTAGATTTTCAAGATGTCCAGAAGAAATCCCTCTTCTGATGATGTGTCTTAGAGATAAAGTTAGAGATAAAGAGGTACTGTGTTTGTATTTTGGGCAGGTGACAGGATGATTCAACAAAGAAAAATGGCGATGACAGACTGAGCTAAATGCTATCTCTTTAACACTCTCATCAGCATACCAAATGTGCTATTAGGCTGTGCTGGCTAGAAATCAGGATTTTTTTATAATGCATGGTTGGTATTATAGTGACAGCACACTAAAGGTTGTAAATAATAACAAACCATGAATTTTTAACATACTTAGGCTGAGGAGATGAAAGGTTGTGCTGCAGTTTATCTAATGGCTAGGATTAGTCCTTTTAATTAGCTAGTTAGCTCTCCAGCTAATGTTAATGCTGGTTGTTTTGTTCTACTTTTTGTTTGTTTCTTTCTTTCTTCCATTAGCCTACAGTGCCATGATCTATGAAGGTTTTTATCTTTTCTCTTGAGATTAGCACATTACAGATACAAATGCAGACTTACTAATACATTGAAAATTAGTTTTAAATGCAGCTAGAGAGATACAATAAATAGAAATGCTAGCTAATGGTCTTGCTAACTAAGTAATCCAAATGGCTTTTAAAATGTGGATAAACAATCAGGTTGTACAAACATTACATAAAACCTGCAAGTGTGTGTGTGTGTGTGTGTGTGTGTGTGAGAAACCTTCACCATGTGAAGCAAGCCTCAGAATATTGATTACTATAATGTTTAGTACATAACAGTGCTTTGACAAAAACCTACAGGACTTGGCAGCTATGCGCTATGGTTAGAGGAAGGTTAAAGGAAGTTCATATGGGGTGTAATTGCAGGGGATTATCACCTGTGCTCACACAACAACTGAGTACAGTCTCGAGACAAGAAGGACAAAGGAAACAGCTGCCAAGGGAAGCCAAGGCAAACTCAAAGCTTTCCACAGGATGGTCAGCACACTGCCTCATTACTGAGAACAAACAGTAGGCCTCAGTGCCAAAGAGGGAAATACTGCATTGTTGTCAGTAAGTCTGAAGACAAACATACACACACACGCACATATACACACAGGTGCCCCACACACCATTATCAAAGGTGGGAGGATGTTGCCCGCTTGCTCATGATAAGAAACGCATCCAACAGTGAAAGTAGAATACTGGGAATCCCATGTTTACTGACCATTTACTGACCAGCTAGTGGGTTCCATTGAGCAGCAGTCGCCTGATTCATAACATGGCAAATACAGCCTGAATGGGGGGGCAAGCTGATAGCTTGCACAGCATTGCGCTTATCTGGAAATGGCTGAGTGTTTCCACAAATAAAGCAGGACTGGAAAAGACAGATACATTGCTACAGCAACCTATGATACTGAAAGATTTTTTCCAACGTTGTGACCGGGCCAGTTATTGATCCTGAAGGTATTTAAATGAAAAAAAAATGTGTGTGTTTGTTAGATGATACAATATCAGTTAACCATTTTTGTAGCATGTTCGTGAAGTAAATTATACATCAGCAAAGCAGCTTTGCATGAACTACAATTCATTAGTAAATCACATATACAGACCTGCAGTAAATAGACTGTAAATATCTAGTATATAATAAAAATTATAGTGTACATATGTCTGTATGCCAAAGATTAAATTAAGCAAAAAGCCTGTCCTCTGGATTGGCTGACCAAAGTGTTCAGTAACACAGAGAAGATATGTTTATTGTTATAATTTACAACAGGTCAAGCGGTGTCATAAACCATATTAACAACTCTGTGAATCTTTAATGAAGGCAACACGGTGTACGGAGAATAAGAAAAGTTTTGGGGATGATAAAGTATTTATTAAATATTTAACCCATTGTGTTTGTTAGCAGTGGTAGCCTTGAAGTTTAAGCACTAAATAAGCAACATTTGAAATACAGCATGTTTTGGCTTATCCACTACACACAGAGTGTGACACGTTGGCACAGCAGGTAGTGTCACTGCCATATAACTCCGGGGTCTTGGAGCCCAAGGGTATTGGGTTCCAGCCTTGCCTTGGGAAACTGTTTGTAAGGAGTTTCTCTCTGTGTCCGTATGGGTTTCCTCTGGTGCTCTGGTTTCCTCCCACACGCTGGTGGGTTGATTGTCTAAACCAGAAGACTTAACCCCAGTGTCCAGAAAGTTATAAAAACAGTGGTTTGTTTATGTGTAATGTTATCACTGACAAAAAAAGAAGATAAAAAAAATCTATAAATGACATAAGTAGTTATGGTCTTTAGTAATTTGTTTTTGTTTTAGACATGAAATCAGTTTGCTCAGACCTTGGAAGAATATTGTTAAAAAAATCAACCAAATGTTTGTTTCTGTGTTGTTCAACACTGTGTACAGTTCCACCCTTGTATTATTTACTCTAACCTAATACTACAAGTCAAGTATTCTTAATCTTTATGTATAAGATAAAAATAATGGATTACACTTCTCTATAGTGTATTGGAATTAAAGGATTACCTAAAAATATACTTAAACATTTCTGTATACTTTTTGTCAGTATAAACAAAGTATACTTCAGTATATCACTAAAAAGTACATACAAAGTCGACTGAATCATACTCATAAGTTTTTAGTTTTGAAACTATATAAATTACACATATGGAACTTCTTTTGTAAGGAAAAGTTGACTATATTTTTTTATTTTTTTCTAATTACTTATACTGAGGCTGCAAAGGGGTCCCTAAGTTGAGAAAGTGAAATGATGTTTTGGCTGTACATTAAGCTGAGTGAAGACTCCTCTAAGAATGGAAATTCCGCTAAATCCATTTGCCACGTGAGTCACTCCCGTTTCTTCCTTTGTCTGGCAACCAACAGACAACTAAGCAAAAGTTCCCCTTGAACAGAGGAGCCTTTGAAAAGCCGCAAATTTGAAATGTAAAAATGTTCTTTTAGCTGCATGTGTGATGAATGCAGCAGACCCCACAGACTGTGGGCAAACAGGAATGCTGCCTTCTAATGAGCATCTCAGGTTGAAACAGGCTGTATTTCATTCATATTCATGTTTAACTGCCTATGAAGTCAGGGTACATGACCTCACATCACAGGCCTTTCTTCAAAGCTCATAAAGGTGTTGTCAACAGTTAGTAAAGCACTCCGTTTTAATGATTTAAAGGGAAATGTGTTTCCTCATACATCAAATTATCTTTTCAGTTTTACTGCAATGGTAATTATTGGTAGAGACATGGGTGTGCGGGGATTGCATGTGTAGGACTGACAGTGATAAAAGAGAGCAAGGATTTACCACTAAAATTACAGAGCACACAAGGGTTGCTTTCATAGATGATTAGACCCTTTCTTTCCTTTCACTTCCCCATGAGTACAGTATGAACTTCCGTTCACGAATTATGGCACGGTGATTTTCCAATTTATAAACACAGTCTACATAACTATGATAGAGTTCGTTCTGCTGATGTCTTGCTGAGTTAGCGTGAGCTGTTCCACAACACTCAGACTTACAGTAGAGGCATCTGACTTGAGTTAATGAATCCAAACAGAGAGATATACTCTAACATAAAACTAAATGAACTTTCATAATGTTTAAAACTGATCGTTACTTTTCCAATTCATTTGCTGGTTTTGCAGCATATTTTAAAATAGTGTTTTGCTCTTAGAAAATCCTGAGCATGACAAGGACATGGCTAAGGCCTTCCCACTTCCATGTTTTCATGACCAACATGAGCCATTTTTTAGGAATATTATGGGGATTGAAGGAGTTACTGAGAGTTGAGTATTCGGTACATTGTCTATTAGTGGTGAGAGTAAACATGAGCTTAGGCTTTCATTTCTGAAAGAAAAGAAAATTGTTTTATTTAATCATTTTAAATTTGTTTATTTTTTAAAGTAAAAATACTTTTTTGTAGTGAGATCATAATATGCAGTGTATATCATATTCACACACTGCACATTGCTCAGGGAATTCCTTATAATGAACATGAAATATTAAAAATTTGTTTTAGTAATATTAAGGCAATGGTTTGATTAAGAGTCATGTTTACATGTATTTTACATGTAGATCTTATTTCAGATGTACTTCAACGGAAAAATGTTTGGTGTCCAAATTTTAAAATGAATCTAGTTAATGTTGCTATGTCAGTTAGCCAATTTCATTCATTCATTATCTGTAAGCGCTTATCCAGTTCAGGGTCGCAGTGGTTCCAGAGCCTACCTGGAATCATTGGGCACAAGGCGGGAATACACCCTGGAGCCAGTCCTTCACAGCGCAAAACACACACTCACCCATTCACACCTATGGACCGTGGGAGGAAACCAGACCACCCGGAGGCAACCCACGCGGACACAGGGAGAACACACCACACTCCTCACAGACAGTCACCCGGAGTGGGAATCAAACCCACAACCTCCAGGTCCCTGGAGCTGTGTGACTGCAACACTACCTGCTGAAATCATTGAAACTGCATGTGGGTTTTCATCAGATAAACCCCTAAAACTCATCTCTGATCTTCAAAAGGACACATTTAAATGTTGTTTCCAAGAAGAAAAAAGCCCTAATGCCTTAAAAGTGGCTTCGATGGAACTCGACCTTCTATTAGTACACACTGATCTATGAATATTCAGTTAATTCCCGCCCCTATCTCTACTTACTTCTAGTAAGTTGATGGGTGCGATTTGTTTAGTTCATGATGATTTCATTGTTTAACTACAGAATTTGGGTGACTTCTAGTGTTTACTAGCAACATTACCTTAAGCTCCAGTTAAAACCTAAAGGACCTGCCTGTATCACATGTATTAAGTTGTCAGTATGAGTAAGCTTTGTCCCTCTTGATTTAAATATAATGTTGCCTAGGGTTTTGGTTTTAAAAAAGAAGGACACTTGTCCCTTTAACAAGACAACTAACAGGTGACTTTATGGTCAGGTTCCTTTCCATTCAACATTTGGACCTAAACAATAGTAACTCATTCATTCATTCATTATCTGTAACAGCCATTATGCTTATCCAATTCAGGGTGGGTCCAGAGCCTACCTGGAATCATTGGGCGCAAGGCCGGAATACACCCTGGAGGGGGCGCCAGTCCTTCACAGGGCAACACAGACACACACATTCACTCACACACTCACACCTACGGACACTTTTTTGAGTCACCAATCCACCTGCAACGTGTGTTTTTGGACTGTGGGAGGAAACCGGAGCACCCAGAGGAAACCCACGTGGACACAGGGAGACACCAATTTCTCACAGACAGTCACCCGGAGCGGGAATCGAACCCACAACCTCCAGGCCCCTGGAGCTGTGTGACTGCGACACTACCTGCTGCGTCACCGTGCCGCCCCACAATAGTAACTGATATATATATATATTTTTTTTTATCAGTTTTTGTCAGTTCCTGACAGTTTAAACAAAGCTTGTTATGTTCTCTTCACACCAAACTACAAAACTGAAACAATTGAATTAAATGACATTCATTTCAATTTAAGCGACACCTTTACATGATTGCAGGATTACATTATAATGGTGATGTTTTTAATGTTACTAGAAGCAAGCACCATATTTTATCAACTAGAAGTAATAAATACTTGATAAACGAAAAGGGCATTGATGGGATTCAAACCTTTGTAGAAATGCATATCATTTAAAGGTCTGTCTGATAAACTGTAATTCACAGCCGTGTCCCACATGCGCTGGAGTTCTGGATTTAATAATCCAAAAGTTAAACAAAAGGCTGTTCACATTTAATTTACTCATCAGAAAGTCTGTAACATGTTTGTAACAAAGTCTGATGTGTCTGTGTATTCATTTTGTTATAGGGACAGACAAGATGACTTTCAGTTTTGTAAAATATAGAGCAGACCCTCGCACCCCTTTGCTCACCTACAGCAACGTCATCAAAGCGCACATGTAAATAAAGGGTTTAGGGCTTAGGGCAAGAATTGAGACTGGGGACAACAAAATCTCGGACGTATTTTAAATTTAAAAATCCCAGCTTATGCATTTTTAGGTACCAAAACGAGGACACGTCCGGGGAAAAAAGGACATCTGGTCACCCTAATGGTGCCACATTGGGCCCTGGTGTCTGGAAGCTTTTGTAGGTCCAGGTCTTTGTCAGCACAAGGCATAACTCTAAGAGCTGGAAACAGGGCCATATATGAACATAATCCTTCATTGGAGATGGCTTTACAGTAACCAGGACAGACTGGCTGGCACTGACACGGAAAAGGTGTTGAAAAGCAAAGGACCCAGGTGAAGAGTGTGGACCTCTGGTGTCTTTCTTCCTGCCTGAGTGTGAGGCTTTGTTTAGGCAGGACAGGATGTAAAGACACATCTGGATGGAATCAGAGTTGTTTGCTGTGGAGATTCTGAGACTCTAAAGTCTCTTTGTTTGAGGATGAGTAGAAACAGGAAGTCACTGATTCTTATAAATCGCTCCATAGAAGATGCAGATGTCCAAAAGTATTAGCATTTGTTTGTTGTTATATAAATGAGGTATTAGGGATGAATATGAATGTAAAAATATGTCTGATTCAAATCTGCAGTGTTCACTAACAGAAATGGTGTTGCAAGAAACAACAATATTATTTTTAGGATGCTTTGGAGCAGCTGCCCATGAGCCTTAGGTCACCATGCCCAATGCTAAGCATCTGCTACAGGTGTATAAAGCCACCCAATACACTGTGATTTTTTTAAGGCTATATTTAATTTGTTTATGATTTGTTATTTGCATCCTACATATATTTCTACTGCCCAAAAAAATTATTTTGATTCTAATGGATAGAGATCTACACATATCCCGCTTCTATAATTCTGCCTTCTGTTCAACACAGTAAAACCCTAACAACAATGGAACAGAGCAAAACCAAAGCCCATAAACGCCCTCTTTACACCACTTGGACACCATCCAACAGCACGTTCTTATCGGTGCAGACCCTGGGACAAGCATGGTGGTCCTTTATTCTGCCTTCATTCTTTCATCATGAGTATTGCAGAAGCTGGTGTGTTCTATTGCCTTTGTTTTTCTTTTTTCCCTCGCTGAGCAAAGTGTGAGAAAAGCAGCGGGAGAATGTCTCTCCTCCTCAGCCAGCTCCGGCTGTTTCCAGTTACCTTCCAAGTGGAGAAAATATTTACTCCTGAAAACTGAGAGGATAATTTTCCCTCCTTGACTTTGTTCCAGTAGCATCTGGCTTGTGTTAGACTCTCTTGTGTGAGGTGGGAAGAGAGTGAGAAGACAAAGCCTGAGCAATGTCTCCTGAATCAGATCCCAAACCCATCATGATCCTCCAAACAACACACTGGAGCCTTGTCTGCTTTTCCTATGATGAACATCAATATTTGAATCACGTATACTCTATGTATGCCAATGTCTGTAAATACAGTGTGTCAATTCTCAGTAGAAAAATATAGAATGAAATGGGATCCTCTGGAGAAACTGTACAAGAGCCCAGTGTCACTATGCTCAGTGCTCAATTCCAATGTCTAGTTTAAAGGCTTCCCAGAGGAGTAGAAGTTGTAACTGCAGCACACAGGTACAAACGTCTGGTTAATGCCCTTCATTTTAAAAGAGATTATTGGATGAGCAAACTTTTGGCCACAAAGCTACAGTGAATTCAGTGCATTACTTTTTTTAGTGTAGGGTCTATTGCTGCATCGTGCATCATGGTGGTGCGAGAGTGATTTCACTGCCACGTGAAGATCCAGGACTCAGTCCTCAGCTTAGATCACTGTCTATGTGCAGTTTATGTCCAGTCAAAGAAGCCCAGGTGAAATGGGAAGGATGTGTCACAATGTATTGCATTATACAATGTACCTATAATGGGCTTTGTTTGTCTTATACAACAGGTACAGGTCTCCTCAAGTAATTTTTGCAATTCCACACTTAGTCATCTGTATAGGGCCATGTCCTTTGCCCTGGCTTGTTCAGATCTAATGACACTCTTTAAACTGAAAGTGAAAAAGGGTTCCTTGGAGCTATAGAAGATCTACTTTGTTTTATTTAAGCCACATTTCAGTGAACATTTCCTTAATTGTTAATTGCATTTATTTTGTTTATTGATATTTAAAAACATATTCATAATATATAAAACTCCACACTTAAAAATGATGGTCCTACAAGGGCCCTTTGTTAAAGGCTAAGCACCAGCTATATGAAAGTGTCAAACAAATAAATACAGAGGAATTTGAGTTCCTAACTTGTGTTTATTGATAGTCAGAAAACATGGTATTTCTTACTAATTCAAGGAATAAGGTTTAAAAGGCCGTAGCCCCAACCCCCCCCAACGGTGAAACTCTAATGATCCCTAATGATAACTTAGATGATAACTATCTAATGATAACTCTTGCCTGTGACGTAGACGGTGGACAACAACTCTAGAAGTTGCACTTAATGTAATGCAAAATGACAGAAAGGTGTGTTGTTTTTGGCTGCAATAATTCAATGTACAGTGGGACATTTGTGCACAAATGGCCCAAAGATCCCAAAATATCCAGAAAATGGACTAAATTTGTCAACTTTAAACGTTATCTGTAGCTCATTTCACTGGCGCTTTTCCAACAATATGGGCATGTAAGGACACCAACAAAAGGTGTTCAAGAGCCTCTGTAACATGGAGGTAAACAGGGTAAGTACACTTACTTCGCTTGTTTTAGTTGCTGTTAGTTAGCGTTAGCTTGACTTGCTAAACTTGGTGGCTCAGATTATACTCGGCTACGTAGTGATAGTTGCATTACGGAGGTTTATAGTGTCGGATGAATTCGAGTTCAACTTCGATCACATTTATAAGAATAACGGTACCTCTAAATTTGAGTTTAGCTTATTGCTAGGCTATTGTCATGAATAATGTTGGTTATTTAGCTATCAGCTAGATACTGTCATAACAGTCAGTCATAACGGTGTTCAAGAATTTCCGTAGCGAGCTCGGGTTTTTCCTTCAATTTAATAAAATTGTCAGTTTTAAAGCAAATTAAGCATGATATTTTCATTTTAATTCATACTTATATATGTCAGTAACTAAAATAATGTTGAATATTCATGGAGATCAATTAAGTGGTGCTTAGCCTTTAAAGAAAATGGTCCTATGTAGATCCCTGAACATTTTTGCATGATTAAAGTGTTTTTTGGATCATGGAATGGTTCTTCAGATTGATGAAGAATGTGTTATAAACGGTTCTATATAGTGCCTTTTAAATCTATACAGCACCAAAAACAGTTCTTCTATTGTTACGATGTCAAGCTTGTAAAAATAGAGGAACTGTTTTTGGTGCCATATTTATAGAACCCCTTTTCTAAAAGGTGCTATATAGAATCATTTATACACCATTCTCCATCAATCTAAAGAACTCTTTCAGGTATTTCGAGAGATCAGAGCTCTATAAAGAACCATTTTCTTTACTAAAGAACCATTTTATAACCATCACTTTTAAGTATGTACCAGTTAAAGGTTTTTCCTATTTTCCTACAAACAAGCCTAGGAACCCTTATTTTTAAAGCATATGATTCACACTCTCGGTTTCACTCTCGATTTTCCCAACACGAGAAAAAAATTGGTTTGTTAGATGAACATGTTGCAATCACAAAGGATTGTTTACATAATACATTTGTTTTAGGTGTCAGCAAGACAAGTCTAAGTGCTTTCTCAGACATTTCTTTGTTTATGGTCAAACTAGACACATCATCACTTTTGATTGGAGTACGAAATACAATGGGTCAACGTGTTAAGTACACCCTAGTGTCCTTTTTCAACGACTTTTGAATCACGACTCACCCGAGCCTGAGTACTGTCGATTGCTCGATGGTGAGTACATCAACATGCCAAGGGCCAGGAGTGGTGGGCATGATAGATCACGCTGCAGCCTATTATTAAAACCCATTACCATTAATAATGCATGTCTCCTCCTCTCTTCATTACCTCCGCCTACATGTTAACATAACACCTTCCATTCTGAGCTCACCTCAGGCTCTCCAGCTTAAACACAAACCAACTACTGTCCCCAAACACATGACTCAGCAGCACACACATGTTCACTGCCAGAATGCATGCATCCATGAAAAAAAAAACAGTGTTTGTACAAACAGTGCAATGGCACTGTTACTGTTACTTTGTCACTTCTGTCAGTTTAAGCTGAACATTTGTTGTGTAGAACATCTTGCACTTCAGAGCTGATTTTAATCGCTAGACTTACAATTATGGCACTTGTCACTATTTTCTACACATGACGTCCTGGCTAAAATCCCAGAGCAGTTTGTGAAGCTGAGGAACATGAGAAAGCTACAAACTACTTTCACTTCAGATAATGAATCAGAGTCTTCACTAAACTATGAGATAATCCCTCATTGGTTTACTACATCCTAAGGCTTTTTATTCCATGATCACATGGAGGGCAATGCCACCTTGGTGAGTTATTACTGTGTTAAAGGAATGGGAAATGGACACCTGCAGGTTAATGTTAATTTAAGGGGTGGATAATTTAATATAATTTATTTAATATGCAAAAATTATTACCACTTGACATTGACATATATATATAATACTAGTATGTAACTATGTATTTAAATAGACCTCAAAAAATGCAATTCATTTTCGTTTATATATTCAGTTGGTCAAGAAAGGACCTGTATTCATCAATACCATAAAAAATGTACATAAATTCATTTTCTGCTTGCAAATATCGCATTGATTTGGTGGTTTTCAGGGCACACTTATTTTCAGTGAGCTTGCAATAAGAAGTGTATACACATGAAAGAAGGAAAACAAAGATATTTTGACTGGTAACCTATCAAATAAAAATTTAAGGCATCTACTATGTCTCAATCATTTCCTTCTGGTCTGCCCTGGCACCATCCCTATGTTGTGTATGAAATAATTGCCCATTCCTTTCATGGGATTATGGGAGTAAATCTCCTCCGTAATGCTACGATGCCTCAAGCCATTGAAATCCTGTTACATGGCTGTATTATACTGCAATTAATTGCTTTTTGAAATGCTAAGCTCCTTCTCTTTTTGATACAGAACAGTTGACTCATCCTTCTTGATGGGGGTTGGGGCAGACTTATGCCAGTGGATTGGTGACAAATAACGCTAGTTACACACAATGCCACCCCCCCCCCCATACACACACACACACACACACTTTATAGAGAGGTATTAACTTGATTTTGGACAGGGGAACTCTGCTGGATGTGCCTGTGTACCTTCACCTTGTCTGGATCTGTACAGACAAAGTGGTTATATTGCCCTCACTGTGGAAGGAATCTCTGCAGTCTTTACCTACCCCATGAGCTCAGTGTTTAACCTCTCACTAAGGCAACAGATGACAATCTGAGAGCAGTTCCACATTCCAGACCCCTCTGGTGGCGTCACATGACTGGGGTAAGTGCGTAGCTCAGGCCAAGATTTGCTGAATGACTGTGACTTTATTGACTCTACTAGCAAACTCCTGGCGTCTGTGTGGTGCACTGCAATACCCCAGCCACCACATCAGCCTCCATTTCCTCCAGCCAACAGGATGAGCTCTGACTCATCGCTCACTTGACTGCTGTTGATGACACTGCACACAACATCTCACGAAATTTCACCATAACAAAGCACACCTTCTGGTCCCAGCTCTGAGAAACAGTGGAAAAAGACTGTCACAACTCAACTTAGTGGAGCTATGAGGTTCAAGATTAGAAGATTAACAACCATACAGGACAGGTTTTAGTGGTTCACCACAACTGTCACCATTCCATAAGCAGGTATTAAAACTGAGAAATCAAGCTTATATCAGAAAAATGATGAGTTTGTAGATGATGGTGATTTTAAGTGGAAATTGAAGGGTGGTGTCTTTCTTATGCATAGTACAGAAGTGGATTAGTATGTGATAAAACGTAATATACATACTTGTTTCCTCAACATAAGCTGCAGTTGCACGTAATTTTGACATATGTTCGGTTTGTACGTCAGCAGCCTTTTAGAGCCTATAGGAACTGTGAGGAATCTTAATTGCAGCTTTGCTTGGCTTGTTTGAAATCTGACACCATGGCTTGTTTTGCTTTGGCTCTGCTGATTGAAGGCCACAGACACTGTGTGACAGGGGGAACTGTATCCTGTATGCAATGGAGGTTTCAAAATCTTTTATTAGCCAAAAGTGGATACTCCTACCTGGGCAAATGTCCAAAACACACAGCATATACCACCAGAAGCACAGAGTCTGCGGATAGGGTCTTGCAGCTTGATTAAAGCAGAGCTGGTCAGTTTCACACTCTACTGGACTCCTGCTGGGAGATACACTTTGCAGCAGTTCAGACTCAGGCTGGCTTGGCAGGTGCAGGAATGTGCTCAGACGTCTAGTGTGTGTTTCGTTTTTGGAGCCGTCCTCTCTTGACATAGTTGTAACAAGAAGTCGAAAGGCAGCTGCTGCATGAAGTTCTTGCCTGGGGTCTACACTCACTCTGGGTTCTCACAGACGTTTGTTTTGAAGTCCTGGGCCTCTGAATGCAGTAGTTAGAGCAAAAACAAGGTTAACACCTGAGGATTATTCTACCATTTAAACCACTTAAGTTTATTTTGTTTAGGAATGATTCAAAATGACTCGTTAAATGATCATATCTGACCAAGCTATCCTTGTTTGTCTGAACAAAACAGCTTCATGCAGTATGTAAACGTACCATTAATACAATGTAAATATTCCATTCACTCTGCAGTCCATTCAATCTATATTTGGAAAACTGAAAATAAAAATAGCCTTTTTGAAAACATTGTTTCTATGATTACACAATAACAATGCATTAATATACTGTATGTCTGCCAATTCAGCTAAGGGCAGTTTATCCGCACCCTTCCTTATTGAGATTATAGGTGGTGATTCAGCCTGCATATAAAAACATACATCAGTTTGAATAGCAGTAACAAAAACATTCTGATTAATGGTAAAGGATTAAAGATTAAAAGGCGTTGAAAAATGGTCACATAAAAAAATGAACCTTATAGAATTCTAAGTGAATCTAGGTTTTAAAAAAAAAAGAGAGAGAGAAATAAGCATGACCACTTATGATATAAAGAGTTTTCTTTCCTCAACAACATTTGTTTTCATCTCTAAATGGCAGTATTGGGGCAGGAGAGGCATTTTCACATAAGTAAAGCACTCTTAACACCTGACAAACTGTGGAATCTTTAGCATTCAAATCACCTCCCAATTTCTTGATTGCCTCTGACAAAAGTGCCCCTGGTTAAAGTTCAGCTATGATTATGATGCATCAGTCCTGTCAAGGCCGGATCTGCTAGCGTGCTTTTTATGGTATTAGTCATCGCTGCTGCTCGGTGTACGTTGCCTGTAGAGAATAACTTACACCTGCTCCAACTGCCTGGTGCCTGGCTGCTCTGTGGAAAGCATGATCAGCAGGCTCTCTTTACTGCTGGACGTGAGTGAGTCAGCTAATTACAGTGGAAAAGAACCTTGAACAAGACTCCCGAGTGGAAATTATCTCAAATGGCCAGGTTCGCTTGGAACACACACACAAATATACACAGACGCTGCCCAAAACACTTCTCCCCCCAGCACCTGTTTATGTCACAACAAAGAGGAAGCTGATGTTTCCCATGCAGGCTTGGGAAGGGTTTTGCAAAGAAGGATGTAAGACTAGACAAAAAGGGAAAACCAGTTCTGCCTGCATTGCTGCATGACCAATGCACACATCCATCCCTGAGTCATCTATAAGAAAAGATCACCCAAAACATGCTTACTAAAAATACACTGGCTTTTCATGGCAATATTCCCACCGTGTTTGAACTCGACGCCTCATTTCCACACCAGCTGTTTCTAACTGCTGTTAAGTGTTCTCTAAAAGCAGGCAGTAACAGTTGCCTGCTACAATTTTAGAACCTTCTCCCTCTCACTGTGCCATAGCAATTACACAAGGTCAATGCTCCTGTCACTACGGTCACTTCCAATAATGTGAACATGGAAAAATAGCTCACAGTTGTTATTGATGTATGTTTCACAAGGACTCCATCTCTACTGATATTAAGTTTATATTTAAATATATAAATAGGTACTTTATATGTCTCTTCTTGCTACAGTAATAGATTATACTGTTCGTGAAGGCTTTCAAACCGTTAGGATAGAATATTGCTGTTGAGGTTTCATAGCATTCAGCCCTTTGAGGTCAGGTACTCAGATGATCAGGTTTGGATCACAAAAGCCAGTTCGAACCAATGTACTGGATGGTGCTTCTTCAATCCAAAGAATAGATCCAGTGCTGCATAGTCCAGGACTGAGGTGTTTAGTCCCCTCTGGCCTATATTTGGAATTCAGCATGGTGATTTTAAGCTCCTCCAGAGCATCCTATCTCATTTCGTTTATGCGTCCCTATGGAGATTACTCAAGCTGTGTCCACAATGGGTGTGCATTACAACAGCCGAATTCCCTGATCATGAAGGCTGTCTACAAACTTTTGGACTTACAGTGTATGGAATCTGGAGTAGAGCTTTCATTTCCCTGTTGCAGTGGATCCAGGCAATAAAACAAAGCTTCATTAGCCTCATTACCTCAAACAAATTAGGTTCTGATGGACTTTATGATATAACGAGCCTGCGCAACATGCTCTGTTCCCCCAGAGCATGAAGCTTTTCTGCCCAAGCAAACAGGTGCCTGCTCAATTAATCCATTCTCTGAGCAGAAGCCAGTGAAATGGGAACGACGTTTTGTGCAATAGTTCTAACAAACCTGGTCAACAATCCATGTGGGCCACTACATCTCTGATTTCAAAACACTTTGATACGATTTAGGTCATGCTTTCTTTCTCCAGCTTAATGTGTCAGCCAAGATTACACTGTGATCAACAACAGAACGGACTCCTCAACACTCTGGAACAAATGTATTTGATGACCAACAAGGCCCATTACCAGCTCCAATTTAAAGGCCCCATGGGTGCTGCACGGCCAGTGTTGTTGTTGTTTCAATGCTTACCTTTCAGTCTAGAGCTCGTTCTGTTTATATATGTATATTAAGCTGTAGCTTACTGTGAATTCATAGTTTTAATGACGTTTGTTCATACATTCATCTTGTGTAACCTGTTTATCTTGAAGAGTAAATAAGTCAAAAACTGAATCATCCTGAATGGAGGGGTCCTGTAGAAAATGATAAATGGCTGTTGTTTGCCACATAAACCCATATCGACATCGTAAATGTATCTCAGGGTTTGAAAGACGTAAAACCAATATAAGATATAATATAAGGCCCATTTAAAACCCTCCCAGAACCATCCCATCAGATAATGAGCAGGCCTTTCAGGAGCTGGACAAGGTTTAGTAGAACAGGAAGTTCCAGGTATTATGCAGGTCAGTGGGTCTCCAGCACTGAAGTCTAGAACCCCTGATTAAACCGTGTAAACCATCTCAACTAAGTTAACCGCTTGCCCTACAAAGGCCCTCACCACTCCCCAGCCTTTCCCTGTACAGAGATGAGTCACATTAACAAACAGGCCTTGCTGAGACATTCTTCTGCTGCAGTTTCTGTGTAAAGCAGAAGATGTATGGTGAACCGGCAGGAAATAGTTTAAAAATAATAAAAGACTCACAAAATATGAAGGCAGTGTCATTCCTCAAACATACATAAGTGCCTAATGAATTAAAGAAGGGGGGAAACTTCAAACCGGCGGTGTATTTCGAAATAAACCAGGTTAATCATTGCCTCACAGCAACATGTGTTTTCATGAGGAGGAAATACAAAGAAATCTGTATGAATGCAGGCTTTAAAGGGCCCGTAACCGATGTTTCCCTTGCACTGTTTTGTCCCCCCTGAGATACACGTGTACCCTTTGTGTGATTTACACCACTATTTTCCAACCTCTCAATCTTCAGTTGAGGTTATCAAGCTGTTTCTGTTCTGTTCGTTTAAAGGCAGAATAGATGGTAATGACCTTCTTTCTGATTGACTACCTCACATTGTTCCTCATTCTAAAAGTGAAAGGGTGGAACTCAACCTCAGCATGAATGAGTCGAAATAAACCGTTGTAGCTTACTTGTGATAAACGTAATGTTTTTAAATTACCTTTTGTGACATCACAATAAGAACGACATCTAAGCAGGTTGATTTGGCAGCTCAGTTTACAGCCAATTTACGTGGATCTTACGTGGACCACAGGTGTTTCAACTCTTGCTAACAGCTAGGAGTTTGGTTGCCCTTTATGTGGACCCTTTAATCCTCCTCAGCCAGATAAGAGCGTGTAGGATAGATTTTTTTTAATTTTATTTTATTATTATTATTATTTTTTTTTGCGCGGCACTGGAACACAACAAAATAGAAGTTCTTAAACTGAAAGTGGATTCTGACTTTCAACACGGATCCACTAGTGCGTGAAGCTGATTGCTCAATCAAGCTGCGCAAATGTCAGTTTTTTTTTCACACCTGTATTCACGAAAGCAACGCCCCTCTTCAGTAGAACTGTTAATGGAGCTTTCCCTTTTGCGATAGGATTAGTTGGTTGTAAAACGCAGCCCTATCGCAGCGCGGGAGGCGTGATTCTTTGAGCCAATCCTGTTGCGAAGTGGGCGGGACTTGTCGGAAAACGGGTGGTTGTGAAACATAATAACGCAGCTCGAGGCGGGCGGAGTTCCAGCAGCTGTCGTCGTGCGCGAGAGCTCCCACATCGCACAGCGCTCGCGTCCTAGATTTTGGAGGTTTGTTGTTGTTTATTTTTGTTTGTTGGGATCCCGCGCGTGCACCAGGCTGCATTTACGAGCTCCTTCTAAGCCCACGATGGACTTCCCTCGCTGAAGGACCAGAGCTCCTGGGATTCGCAGATAACTGCTCCCTCTCATTGATAAAGTGACCACCGCGCACAAAGTCGTGAATGGGACACCACGGACACCCTCAGGCGTGACGTCCCTTTTTCCCCCCTTTTCAGCATTTGCCTTTACCCACATTGCCTCGTTCCTAACCCCCCCACCCCACCCCCGGCTCCACCATGGTCGTGCACGGCTGTGGCAGCGGTCTTCGCGCCGGCTGCAGGCGCGCGCAAAAACGCATGGACAGCGACGAGCCCGTGGCCAAGTGTCCGCGGCTGCGGCTGCGGCAGAGCGAGGCTCCTGCGGGAGACGCGGCGGTGCTGAGCTCCTCTCCGCGTTGTCCGGCGAGCGGAGGTCCTCCGAGCTCACCTCCAGAGCCGCAGGGTCCTTCTCGAATTGGTCGCTTTCTGCTGCTGCCCCTAGCCGAGCGAGCAGGACTTCACAGCGCTCTGGACACGGACACTGGAGAGGAGCTGCTCTGCAAGGTGAGAGAGCTCCTCTGTGAATCAATGTGTAGTCTTAGGAACACAATGTCCAGGTGAACTCCTTCTGCAGATGGTCAGCTGCTAGTGCAAGTGAATGATTAAAACCTTTCCATTAGTAAGCCTAGTCGTCAGATTCTGGTGGTCTTACTTATATCCCATTGTCAGTCATTACAAGTGACCGCTCAGCACATTCAGTGATTCAGTTTTGCATGCATCTTTAGTGTGAATGACCTTCCATAATAGTTCAGTATGAAATTTGAGCACTGGATCAACTCCTGCACAAAAATAGGTTTGTAAGTATCGCACTTGTCAGGGTCAGAGTCTAGTGATAGCAATATTGCATTGCCTAGCATCTCTAAACAGACTGTCACCCAGCTGGTATGTGCGTGCTGTATCACCTGAGGCTGCCAGCTAATGCTTCAAACATTTTCATCAAGACAAAGAAAGGGCTTGTAAGGTTCATTCAAAATGGTCACCCACAGCAATCAATGTCCTCCGTTAGATCAGGGATCTGTGAGCTGCAGCACAGCCCATCTCCCAAAACAGCCACTCACCACACGCCACTCTTTCATTGTGAGCACTGGCAAGTGCCTCAGACCTCAGCACTCAGCAGAGAGGGAACTGCCTCGTCCTCTTCATTGTCTTTGTTTTTAACAGCATTGCTTTGTCAAGCATCAAACATGGCCATTCACATTTAATTAGGTTGCCTAGGTTTCCAATCTAGGTTTAAAACGCAGTTTAAATGTGAGCACTAGGTCAACTGCTGCTGCACGTTTAATACTGGAATATTAACACTATTGTTAGCTTCTGCCCATTTCAGTCGTCCTTTGTAGGAGCAGCATTTCCAAGCAAGGTGTAATTGTCACTCTCTGGAGAATTATGCAAGGCTTACCTGTTTTTTTCTGAACCTAATTATATTGCATTGCCAAGTACTACACATGTCAAAAGATCATGGCTCACCCCTACTGCATGGCACCTGTATTAATGCTGCTCATTGCGTATAACTCTTTGATGTGTGCACTGGGTTAGCTGCTACTGCAAGCAAATGCATCAGTCCATGACTTATTTGAGCCATTTCAATTGGCAAAGCATATAGGCCACAGCAGTGGCTATCTATGTGTAAAACAGGCACTAACTGCATTGCACTCTTTCATTTGGAGCACAGGGTCAATTTGTAAATGGCACGCAATTTTTTTAAAACCTTATAGCATTATGAATAATCATGACTTGACCTGATCTTAGTAATACTGCTCTGCCATGCATTAAAATACCCATTCACTGCATAATTAAGTCTATTTTAGATCGAGAAGCCACACAAGGGACTTATATACGCTGCAGCATTCCAAGTGATGTGTAATTAACACTGAATGTGAGACTTCACACCCTCCAGTTAGTCGATAAGAGTTATTTGCATGTGACAGACACAGCGAGCTCAAAAGGGGGAAATATTTCAAGCACATTGTGGCAGATGCGGTGCGCAAACAGAAATAGACAGTCTGCCTTACGCTATAAATGGAGAAGCAGGGTCAGACTGATTAAACCGCCATCAGTCATTGATCCTGTCTTGTTGATGAACACTGTGTTGCAGCCAGACAGACAAAATGAATGGGGCTCAGTCTGGTGTTTAACAATAAGCTCCATCTGACAGTCTGCATTTTCACTGGCTTTAGAGCCATGTTAACGTCCTTTATTGGTGATGATCAGAAACCAATCTCGCAGAATTCATATAAGCTACACATCCATTTTGGGAAACTCACCTCCTTCACCACATCTGCAGCGTATGTCCATGTCCCACAGTCTGTCATTCTGAAGCATTGCTATGTACTTAGAAAAGATGAGAATGCTTTGTTGACCAAAAAAAAAAAAAAAACTTAAAATAATCTGTAGGAAGTCCCTGCCTATTGGCCAATATTATTAGTATGTTTTGGTTTTCATTATTTTCTCAGCATTGGGGAGCTCATTCAGATCATTGTCTGTGGTATCTGACCATGTGTTAATAGAAGCAGCTGCTAGAGCTGAGGTTGGAAAATAGCAGTGGTTCACTGAGTGAAGATTCATGTTTATTTTGGCCCATTGGTGTGTTCATGAGTCTGCTGGTACTACAAATGCAATGGTGTGTTGTAACCCACAGGTGTTTAATATGGGACAGTATCAAGAGAAGATCAGGGCCTACAGCATGCTGCCAAGGCACAGGAACATTGCCCAGATCAAAGACATTGTCCTGGGGGAACGCAAGGCCTATGTGTTTCAGGAGAAGGACTATGGAGACATGCACACATTTGTGAAGAGCTGTAAGCGCATCCCTGAGGAAAAGGCTGCTAAGTTTTTCTTCCAGGTGGCTTCAGCAGTCACTCACTGCCACCAGGCTGGCATCGTGCTGGGGGACCTGAAGCTCCGCAAGTTTGTGTTCTCCGATGAAAAAAGGTAAAAAAAACAAATTCAGAAGAGACATTTCATATTTAACTAGAATATATAACAATATATATATTTGGGGTCCAGATTTTGGTCTTTGTAAAATGCTTGTTGCTGAACCTACATTAATTTATTTTTAAAGGTTATTGAGGTTAAAATTTGGTTTAGAATTGTGTAGTCTTAGAAAATGTGGTCACATTTAACTGTAGGTCATCATTCTCAAGGCGACATGACACCTACACAGGCCTTTAATGACAAAATGCCCTAAATTTATAAACATCTAAGTGTAATTCTGAAATATGTCAATTGGCTTAACACACTTGTAGGGCCTTTTTTTATTTACACGTGAACCTTGATGGAATAAGCCTTTGTAAACGTTTTGGAAGATTTGGCCCAAGTGTATTTCGCCCTGTGTTATGACAGCTTACTATTCCTACTGGTCCAGTCATCATGAAATGCTCAGGCAATGTAAAGAGCAGCTGCTGTGTATAATTAAGTGATAAATAGGAAATAACTGTTTTGATACAACAGCCAAAACTGCACAGCTCAGTCACTGCGCACACTGAGGAGAGGTTTTGGAATACTCGGGACAGCTGGGGTCTGTTGGGGGCATGAGGGCGCGTGGTCAGCGCTATAGACTGTGGTATTTTCATAAGAGAGAGGAGCGTCAGTTCTGTTTTCTTTCAACTCTCACTTCCTTTGGCCTTTATGATGCACCACAGGTGCTTAAGCTGAGTTGAAACCTACAGCACTTACTCATGTTTCAGAAGAGGAAGAACGTCATAAATCAGAACTGTGCGTGTACATATTTCAGTTAAAAAAGAGTTACGTTCTGAATTACAAGTCTCTAGTGCAATGTAAAATACTCAGGAAAAAGACATTCCAGTGAATACCTTTTTTTTTAAATATTATTATTTTATAATAATATTTATATACTTATATATACTTTATATATTTTATATACTATTTATAGGTTATACTTTACTAATAGAGCTGTACTCTCATCTACTATTGTGAATCTTTACAAAACACAACAAAACAAACACATGCTTTACATGTAGGGTTCGAGTCGATATCAGTGCTTTCTTCTTCTGGACAGTGACCGTATGCTTCCATTTATACAGTAGTGTATAAACATATCATGCATTTTCTGCACCCATGCTTTCCTGCACTAAAGCCCGTGCCCTGTGGAGGAATAAAATGGGTTCGCGCCTACGTTCAGGAGAACAGATACATTTGTCATTTCTGGGGCAACATTTTCAAGCGCGACCTTTGGGCAGCGACACAGTGTGAGTGAATAGAAATGGACAGCCATGTGCAAGAGGCCAGAGTCACCCGGCTCTTGTAGTGGTGCGGGTGCAGCAGGATGACTCATAGCATTGCACAGTGCAGGGTGGGGGGGTACTCGCCACTCAGGATCCTCAACCTGCAAGCTCTCCATTCTTTGGCCAAAGGCACAGAGAAGCCACAGAGCAGCAGAACTGGCTGCTGACATTGCGACATCCTGCTGCCAGCTTCACCCACCCAACCTGTCTAACCCAGACCCTGTCATAACCCAGGCATGCTGACATTTAGGCAGAGATACAGGTCAAAGCTACAGTGCCGTCATCCTTTTTTTCTTCTTTTTTTTTTTATATATACTTCCTTCTACACACTGCGAAAGAAAATATATAATACACTGTTACTCAAGCATGCGCTCACACCACGGGAAGAGTGCACCGACTCTATCCCTGCCGTAAGATAGGAGCTTAACAATACATTCTAATGCGGCAATTAAGCTTTGTAATGTTGATTTTTATATTTCTATAAAAGGCCTGTATATTTTCAGGTTCAATTGAACATGTTGCTATTTTGGAGATAAATGGGGGTTAGGCTTGTTGTCCTGACTCCACTTTTACCATTAAAAAGTGAATGTAGTGTACATAGTTACACAGTTCTTCTCCTGATGGGAAACATCCTGTAAAATTCTTTTTATGACATGGTTCTACATGTTGTCAAAATGTGTTCAACTAATATCCAAACACAACACAAACACTAAACTGATCAGAGAGAGGGGTGCTAAGCAGAGTGATATAGCGCAAATAACTGCACAATAGAGGATTATTCTGTTTCTGAGAAGGATTACGTTTTTGTCTTTTGACGATCCCGTCACACGCAGAGGCTTTTGCTTTGAGTCTGTTTCCTTTTTATTGGATGCGTCATTTACATGGAATTTGTCTTCGCACGAACAATAATGCTCATCACAGTAACAGGTGCACAAACAATTTGGCACCTCACATAGCTTAGGTAACGATATGCAGACAAGCAGTGATAAGCCACAGACAAGAGAAGCCGAAACAGTGATAAGACAGAGACAGGGCTTGACCCCAGAGACTCATGTGATGCATTTTTTCTTTTGTCACACTCTTTGACAACTTCTCATCTCAACATTTTCTGAAATTAAGTGTATTAATACTTAGTTTTTCTTTGTAACAGCTTTTGTTTTTTGTTTTTTCTGGGAAGGCTTTACATTAGATTAAAATATTCTGCGAGGATTTGGCTGCATTTAGTCACAGGAGCATGAACAAGGTCATGAACTGATGTTACCTTAATGATGTTATTCACAACTCCAGATAAAATGAGTGGTAGTGATTGGCACCTCATCAGAAAAATACAGTTCCACTGCTTCTGCTTCTCAGTCCAGTGCTGGGGGCTTTATGCCCATCTTGACACATAAAGCCCACATTTGACATCGGGTCTTAGTGACCGTAGGCTTCAAATCATACCATGTGTACAAGCAGAAACATATCAGCCACATAAATAATGTTGAATAAGAATTTTCAAGCAATAGGGCTAACCAATATATAGTTATTATTAAATGTTATCACAGTGCTGCAGTTGTTATCAGATATTCTGTCTGCAGTATGTAAATGAGCCCCCTAAGAAACCATAGCGTTTGAATTTGATGCTGTGAGTGTCCTGATGAAACCTCAGATATTTCATATCAGTTTCTGTGGGTGTTGGGATGAATCAGTGGCAGTGCATTCATGTGAA